>NC_041384.1:409185659-409261093 GCF_002162155.2 Triticum dicoccoides
GATCGGCTTCAGTTAGCAGCAGTAGCGAAGGAATCGCTCAATCAGGTTCAGTTAACAGCCATCGATCGATCGCTCGGGTTCAGTAACACGTAGCCTGCAGTGCAATCGCTCGGGTTCAGTTAGAGCCCAACGCCTCGCTCGGGTTCAGTTAGAGCCAACACCTTGCACACACACGCATACGTGTACGAGAGAAACGCGCATCGCTCGGCCCCCGACCTCCCACCATAACCGGGAACACCCCGAAATTTTCCTCCCCCTCGCTTCTACCACGGTTTTTTCCGTCATGGACGGCCCAAAGAATGTCATGCGGCTGCGTCTCCGGCCTGCCCAGGACGAAAAGCCCATTTCCTGTCATGATTTTTTGTCATAGAAGTAGGAGCCCACCACATCTATGATGAGACCGGGTTTTGTCACAATTATTGTCATAGAAGTGTCATATGTATGACAGAAAAAAATTCGTTCAGCCCAAAATGTCACGGATGTGTCTTTTTTTGTTGTTGTGGAGCACTAGAACAAAGAGCTTCTGCTGCAGTTCTATGCTACACTACACATTCGAGGCTACAACAGGGATCTGAAGACTTGGATCCTTGAGTGGATGATAGGTGACGTTCATCATGTAGCCAAAGCTCGGGATATCATCGAGCTTACTTCCCTGCCCACTCTAGGTGACTTGTATGAACCTGGTTGTCAGCTTCATCAGAATGAACTGCAAAGCATCTTCCAGAAGCCAGAGCCAAACATAAGCCAAATGCTGAGCATGATGAAGCCATTGCCCCATGACGCCGAATATCCCAAGGAATTCTTGTTCAGGACCTTGAGTACTTGCGACGCACAGTCTATCATATCCTGAGGCGTACTCTCTGGCCAATCAAAGGAAATTCTTCTAAAGCTAAACTCGAAGGCGCCATGAAGACATTGGTTTTCTATATCATCAATGGCATCAGATTCAACACTTGGGATTTCTTCATCCGACAGCTTGGAGATTCTGGGCTTGATCTTTTTGGCCTGAAATTATATGCTCCATGGGTGATGCGCTTGATCAAGCACTACAAAAATACACTTCCGTGATGATATGTGTTTGTCACAGTAGGTCGCGTTTTCTGTCATGCATGTATATCCATGACGATTTTATGATAGAATCAAGATAGTCATACTTGTGCTGTCGTAGAAGTGTTCCATGACATTACCAAAATTATCATCACGGAAGTGTCCACTTCCATGATGATAAATCGTGCGTCACAGAAGTGCTTTCATCAAGGGTGACCGACACATGGCATCCACCGTAATGGAACGCCGTTAAGCTATCAGGTCAGGTTTTGGATCCGACAACCCGTTAACAGCCCCGACCAATGGGGATTTTCCACGTGTAAAATCATCATTGGCTGGAGGAGACACGTGTCAGGTCCGCATTGGCACAGGTATCACTCATCCAATGGGCGAGACGCGCCTATGATATGTTGACACGTGGACCGGCCCATCAAGTTTAAATGGGCCGGCCCAACTGAAGGCCCACAAGATTTTGCGGACCATAATGGGTCAGCCAGCTAAAGGCCCACGAGATTTTGTGGACCATAATGGGTTGGCCTAGCTAAAGGCCCCAAAGATTTTGCGGGCCATAATGGGCTGGCCCAGGTAAAGGCCCACAAAATTTTTGGGTGCCATAATGGGCCGGTCCAGGTAAAGGCCCACAAGATTCTTGTGGATCATAATGGGCCGGCCCACGTAAAGGCCCACGAGATTTCGCCGACATTAATGGGCCAGCCCAGCTGTAGGCCCACAAGATTTTGAGGACCCTAGTAGGCCGGCCCATTAACTGGCTGCCATGTTTTGGGCCAAATGTCGGCCCATATTTGATCCGGTCCATTAATGGCCTGCCACGCTCCGGGCCTAATAGTGGCCCATATGAGATCCGGCCAGTTAAAAGCCTACCACGTTCTGGGCCAAATTACGGCCCAGATCAGGTCCGACCCTTTAAGAGGTTTTGGGCCTAATTATGGCCAATATCAGATTCGGCCCGTCAACTGGACACTATGATTTTGAGCCCACTTGCTAAAGGTCCACTTAGTAATTCGGCCTGATATTAGTTTTGGCCTGTTAAGGGTCCGTTTAATATTTCGGCCCTATATTAATTTCGGCATGTTAAAAGCCCGTCATATAGTTGGGCCTAACTACTACCCGGTTTGCATCCGACCTGCTTGTAGCCGATATCTGATTGGGCCAAACAAGGACTGAGACAATTTTGGCCTGTTAAAAGCCCGTGATTTGATTCACACAATCATGGGTCGGGGTTCATTTCGGGCTGTTGCCGGCCTGTGAGCTGTTCGGCACGTTTCAGGCCCAACCTACATCGTGATTGCATGACGGCCTGATTATGTACCGTAATTTTAGGGTTTGGCTGGTTTACTACGAAGACAGGATATATATATACAGTAAAATAATTGCAGCATCGTGAATAAGAAAAAACCTAGACTATACAATAAAGAAATTACGGCATATTACATCCACTGGGCATCAAAGTTCACCACTATGATAATAAAGCACAAGTAGACAGCAGATTACATACACTTGGCATCAAAGATCGCCACCAGTGCAAATAAACATGCCGACAACATAATATACAAAACCGACAGCACTTCAATAGAGCTCAAGAAAGGTTAGCCCTGCTGGGGAGCTGCAGCGCAAGCAGCTAAGCAAGATGATGAGACTGCGCTTGTTCAACACTTATATCTTCCTCACTCTGAAAGATAAACAAGCAGACAGATGACAGGTTTTGCATATAAAAGTATCAGTGCTGACAATTCATCACATTTCTTACTGACGAATAAAGTGACATAGTTTAAAATTGCATTAACACAATATGGTATTGTTCAGGTCAAGACATGGCAGGAAATGACATTGTGAAGGAGTTGGTAGCTTCACTACACCATTGGATTACAGAACAAGAACTCATAAGTATCAATGGATAGTGTGATGTCAATTTATACCATTTCAGATTGGCAAATAAAGAGACGGTTTAAATAATAGTAGAATGATATGACATTGTTCATAGTTAAGACATTGCAGAATATGACATTGTGCCGTAGTGGGTAGGTTCACCACACCACTGGATTACAGATGAAGAACAGTGTCGGTGTCAAAACCGGCGGATCTCGGGTAGGGGGTCCCGAATTGTGCGTCTAGGCTGGATGGTAACAGGAGGCAAGGGACATGAAGTTTTACCCAGGTTCGGGCCCTCACGATGGAGGTAAAACCCTACGTCCTGCTTGATTAATATTGATGATATGGGTAGTACAAGAGTAGATCTACCATGAGATCGAGGAGGCTAAACCCTAGAAGCTAGCCTATGGTATGATTGTTGATGTGTATGTCGTCCTACAGACTAAAACCCTCCGGTTTATATAGACACCGGATAGGGTTAGGGTTACATAGAGTCGGTTACAATGGTAGGAGATCTAAATATCCGCATCGCCAAGCTTGCCTTCCATGCCAAGGAAAGTCCCTTCTGGACACGGGACGGAGTCTTCAATCTTGTATCTTCATAGTCCAGGAGTCCGGCTGAATGTATAGTTCGGCCATCCGGACACCCCCTAATCCAGGACTCCCTCAGTAGCCCCTGAACCAGGCTTCAATGACGATGAGTCCGGTCCGCAGATTGTCTTCGGCATTGCAAGGCGGGTTCCTCCTCCAAGTACTTCATAGAAGATTTTGAACACAAAGATAGTGTCCGGCTCTGCAAAATAAGTTTCCACATATTGCCATAGAGAGAATAATATTTACACAAATCTAATCTGCTGACGTATTCTGTAGTGTGACATCACACCACGGCAAAGCTTTTATTCAAACCGTTTTACTGTGCCATATCAGCGCGTTATGCGAGGCGGTTTCCTTGGCACATCTTGTTAAAGCAGAGATCGTGTCCCCTTATTCCGGGATTCTCATCAATATGGACGTGGGTAACCCAACCACGCCTTTGATTATGGCGCTTGGGAGATAAGCGAGTTTTACCAGGCTACTGGGGACATGTAGTTGCGTCCACCCATGTAAGGGGATAAGAATCCACCTTTTCACCTACGCCTTCTTCCTCCTTTGCCTATCCATTCTTGCGCACTCGAGCTCCAGTGCCCAAGTCCGCACTCCTTACCTCGACCTTCTCCAGCCATGTCCGGAGCGGGAGGCAAGTAGATGGTCTCCTCCGTCACGAAGGGACACATCCAAAAGCTGAGGAAGGACGGATATCTGGCTAGCAACATCGCACACCGGCTTCCCAAAATAGGGCAGCTCATCCCCACTCCCAGGCCCCATGAGAGGGTGGTATTCCTCCCCCCATTTCCTCCGCGGACTGGGCTTCCCTCTGCATCCATTTGTCCGGGAACTCATGTTCTACTACGTCCTGGATTTCCACGATCTGGCCCCGAACTTTGTCCTCAACATCTCGGCGTTTATCATCGTGTGCGAGGCTTTCCTCCGCATCCGCCCCCATTTCGGCCTATGGCTCAAGACTTTCAACGTCAAGCCGAAGGTGGTGCGCGGCAACTAGGGGGAGTGCGACGGTGCCATCGTTGGCAAGATGGCCAACGTCCTCTGGCTCGAGGGCTCCTTTGTAGAGAGCCTGAAGGGGTGGCAATCGGTGTGGTTTCATATCACCGAGCCGTGCGACCCTAAGTGGGTCGCAGCCCCCGAGTTCCGGTCCGGACCCCCAACGCGGCTCACGTCCTGGAAAGAGACGGGCCTGTCGTGGGGCAGCCAGAAGGAGGTGACCAGACTGCAAACATGCATCCAATCCCTGGTGAACAAGCAGCTCAGGCTTGTCAACGTAGTCCAGGTTATGCTCATCCGCTTGATCCTCCCGTGTCAACAACGGGCTTTCAACCTGTGGGAGTTCGATCTAGCGCGGCACCAAACTCTGAGCAGGCTCTTCAACATGACGTACGAAGATGCCTGGAAGGTGCTTTTCAAAGGCGCCGAGGCTCCCGCATCCGCTACCGAGGATCGCGGATTCAGCGCGCAGCGTCATGCTAGCGCGGTAAGCTTTTTGTATTTTTTACAGGGCACTAGTTTTTCATAGTTTAACTCTGTGCGGGATCTAATCTCCCTTACCTTTGACAGGATTGGCAGGTGAAGTCCGGACAGATCGACTGTTCGGCACCTTTGCCCGAAGACCCAGCCGATGCCCACTTGGCGAAGCTGCTGGTCCCGGCACCCTATGTGGTGCCCGAGAAGAAGGCCGCAAAAAATGTTGCGGGGACTCGAAAGAGTGCCCGGTGCCAGGAGGTGTCAGATCCATCATCCGACGGTTCCTAGGCGCATTCCTCCCGTGAAGACGAGGTGGAGGAAGAAGAAAACCCTCCCCCTCCAGCAGGGGAAGGGAAGAAAAGGAAGGCCACCCCAACTGGGGAGGCCGAAGGGTCCAAGAAGGCGAGAACCCCTCCTTCGGACTACTCCACCAATGCCGACGACGGTAAAGAGGAGGGGCCGCCCAGGGCCAAGCCCCTGGCGAAATCATAAGTATCCGAATACCGGAGTGATTTCATAGTATTTGATTATTGCACAGCTTTCCCTTATGTCGGATATGTTTATGCAGCCCACCCAAAGACCGGCTCGACACATCGTCAAGCGGCTCACTAGACTCGTCGGACGTGAACTCGCTTTCGACGGCTTCCTCCCCCCGCCCTATGGACGACACTGAAGTGTTGTCCCAGCAAGTTCCAAACCGGGAGGAGGTGGTCCTGGAGGCGCCGCAAGGCGACCTCCCGGACTCCAGGAGTAAAGGGGACGAAAACCACCAGGGCTTCAAGTCCGGCCCTGGGCCGGACACTGCTCCAGAACCTTCAAAGGTTCCAGAGTCCAGCGGGGGTCCTCCCTCCAAGAGGAGCAAGCCCGCCGTGCCGGTGACCTCCGTCCAACCGGAGGCGCCGGACAATCTGTTGGAGGCGCTCCAAGGCACCTCCCTCGACGAGGGGCACCGCACTATTATGAGTGCGGTGGTCCAGAAGGTTCAGTCCGCCAAGAGCGGACTGACTGAAGCTTGTATAAGCCTTTTAACAGGTTTTGAGGTAAGTAAAGAATGTGTAAATAACATTACCGCATAGACAGTAGCCCCTGATGCTCTGTTTGGCGTTCGGGAAGAAAAGCCGAATAGAGGATCAAATAAAATTCACAGGAGTCTAAAAAAGAAGTCAATATGCGTGTGTAGGCTTCCCTGCTGGCGTCCGCCGCACTGACTGCGGAAGTGGACGTGCTAAAGCAGGACCTCGAGCGGTCCGAGCAAGAGCTCAGACGTGCCAAGAAGCAACTCGAGGACAGTGAAGGTAAGAAATACCTTGTGTAAATGTGTATAAAAAGGTGCAATTGTGAAAAATGACAGGAGTATCGTGGCTATTGTAGGGGCCACGTCTGAGGTGGTGACCCTGAAGCAAGCGCTGCTCGAGGCCGAGAAAAGGTCGGCCGTGGAGCGCACTGAGCAAGAAAAGTATGAGGCCGAGGTTGGCAAGGTGCGGCAAGAGCTCCAGGCTCTCATGGAAAAACATGAAAGTTTGGAGCGTGACTCAAGGACGTGAGCGTCCGAGCTCGCGGTGGCTACTAAAGTGCCAAGTCTGCCAAGGCCGAATCCCAGAAGACCCTCCAGGAGTTGGATGAGGTGAAGAAGATAGCGGCGGGTAAGGCATTCTTTATGCAAAGTAAACATATAAGCGTGAGTTACTTGTTACTTAACCGAATCCAGAGTTCTCCAGGCGCGTTCGCAGATCTTCCCCGGAGTATATCTGATGCCGCCGCATTCTATCGAGCCGAGGAGGGCAGCTCGACGGAGAAGGTGTTCTGGTCTCAGTACGCTGAGGCCGGACACCCCGTGCCCCTGAGCGACCAGTTGAAGCAACTGGTCGAGCTCCACTAGGCGGCCGAACAGGCCATGAAGGGCCTCATAGTTTGGCTGTGGCCTGGAGAGGCTCAGCCTGGGAGCTATTTCGGGCTGGTGCGGCGGCTGGTGAAGGCTTGTCCAAGGCTCGAAGTCATCAAGCACTCCGTCTGCATTGAAGGTGCCCGTGGGGCCTTTGCCCGTGCGAAGGTGCACTGGGGCAAGCTGGATGCTGAGAAGCTAGTGAAGGACGGGCCACCGCCGGGGAAAGAGCATCGCAAGCCTGAAAATTATTATAAGGATGTTCTGAAGGGTGCCCGCCTTGTGGCGGATGAATGTTCTATGGATGTAATTTTTGAATAAAACTCGCTCGTTTTGTCCTGTGCGCTGAAAACTTGTTCATATGCGCTTAAGCAATGCTGTTTGAATTTAAAATATTACCTTATGTGCAGTTGTTTATCAATTCTTAGAGATGGCAAGTCGTCGGCTTCTGCCCCCGGGACGCTAGTGCTGGGGTGTTCGGGGATAAACTTGAGGGCTCTTTTTCCCATGTTTGGGTCCTTCGAGGGAGGCGCTCAGCCCAACGAACAAGGCGATCGGACTATAATGCGTGAACACTCTCACTTAGCCATAGAATTCTATAATTTTAAATTTCGGCGAAGCCCCTGGTATTCAGAAGACCGAGTCTGAGGCGCTATCCACGCCTTGGCCGGACAGAACCGGCTCCTCGCCCTAAGCGGCATAAGTCTTTAAGGACTCGAAAAGACCTCTCGAATAGCGACCAGCTCTCGCCTCATCATGACGGTCACTTTTAGCTTTCTCCACTGAGGTGATCAACCTAGCTCAACCGGGGCACAATCACAGTGGTTCTCCTAGTGCTACCTTAGCCGATATAGCGGAACGTAAGGCACCAAAACATAGGAGCCGGGCAAACTATTGACCCAAGACATGATTCGGAGCCGATGCATATAATGCTATAAGTTCGGGGTGCCGCACTTGTTAAAGTGTTCGGACTTCTCTCACCATGTTGAGGGGTACTGAAGCCCCTGGCATATTTTGGCCGTACCAAAGTGTACGGGTGCAACATGCCATTAAGGAACATAGATAAATATAAAAAAAGAGTAATGCAAAAATAGACAAAAGTTATGCATTGTTTATTAGAAAGAGCTGCAATCAAAGCAGGACGATACAAATAATGCGATAAGCAAAAGGTTGGACTATGTAACATGTCCACTCCAGGGGCAAGCTGCGGAATAATATGCGAAACAGGTATACTGCTCGTGATAGAGACCACCTGGGAGTTCGATAATGCGGCGTGGCTTGTCTGCTTCCCTGGTTCTTACATCGTTTGTGCGGCAATTGAACTACCGAACAGGCCTTCCAAAGAGTGGAGTCCTGAAAGTAAGAGAAAATTAAAAAATCGGCAGCCCCTGGTACGGTTGAAGCTGTGTTTTGGGCATGTCGTGATGGTGCCCCTCCCCCTGTGCCCATGGTATCTCTAGAGCGTAGTTATGTACGCGAAGTACTGACGTCGCCTTTTTGCGAGGGCTGGGGTTGGGGCCGCATTGCTACGCCTGCTCGGATCGTGCCAGGCGGTCTTGTTGTAGGTTACTCCGGGTGCGCTTGACGGTGTCCGGTCGTTTAGTGGCCGGACTGGAGAAATGCCTGGAGAGGCTGCTTTCTACTTCCACTGCAAGGGCCGCCGTGTGCTCCTCCGTTCGGAGGGAGCGTTCGGTGTTTCCATTGACCATAATTACTCCTCGAGGGTCTGGCATCTTGAGCTTAAGGTATGCGTAATGCGGTACCACATTGAACTTAGCGAATGCGGTTCGCCCGAGCAGTGCGTGATAACCACTGCGAAACGGGACTATGTCGAAGATTAACTCCTCGCTTCAGAAATTATCTGGAGATCCGAAGACCACTTCAAGTGTGATTGAGCCTGTACAGTTGGCCTCTACACCTGGTATTACGCCTTTAAAGGTCGTTTTGGTGGGCTTAATCCTCAAGGGATCTATGCCCATTTTCCGCACTGTATCCTGGTAAAGCAGGTTCAGGCTGCTGCCGCCGTCCATAAGGACTCTAGTGAGATGAAATCCGTCAATAATTGGGTCTAGAACCAATGCGGCGAAGCCGCCGTGACGGGTGCTAGTGGGGTGGTCCCTTCGATTGAAGGTGATCGGGCAGGAGGACCATGGGTTGAACTTTGGGGCGACTGGCTCTATCGCATATACGTCCCTTAACACGCGCTTCCGCTCCCTCTTGGGGATGTGGGTTGCATATATCATGTTCACCATCCGCACTTGTGGGGGAAAACCCTTCTGTCCCTTGTTGTTCGGCGGCCGGGGCTCCTCGTCGTCATCGCTATGCAGCCCCTTGTCTTTGTTGTCGGTGTTTAACTTGCCTGCCTGCTTGAACACCCAACAATCCCCGTCGGTGTGATTGGCCAGCTTTTCGGGGGTGCCATGTATCTGGCATAAGCAGTCGAGTATTCGGTCCAAACTAGACGGGCCACTAGGATTCCTTTTGAATGGCTTTTTCCGCTGACCAGATTTAGAGCCTCTGAATCCGGCATTAACTGCCGTATCATCTGCATTGTCGCCGTTAATGCGGCAATTCTGTTTGTTGCGACGCGACCTGCCACTACTGTCCCTGGTGTCCGAATTACCAGGGTTCTTGGTTATATTGTTGCTATGAGCAAGCCAGCTGTCTTCTCCCGTGCAAAAGCGGGTCATGAGTGTCGTGAGTGCTGCCATAGATTTCGGCTTTTCCTGTCCAAGGTGCCGGGCCAGCCACTCGTCACGGATATTGTGCTTGAAGGCTGCTAGGGCCTCGGCGTCCGGACAGTCGACTATTTGATTTTTCTTTGTTAGGAAACGTGTCCATAATTGCCTGGCCGATTCATCTGGCTGCTGAATTACGTGACTTAGGTCATCAGCGTCTGGGGTTCGCACATAAGTGCCCTGGAAATTGTCGAGGAATGCGGCTTCCAGGTCCTCCCAATAACTGATTGATCATGTTGGCAAGCTGTTAAGCCAATGCCGAGTTGGTCCTTTAAGCTTGAGTGGGAGGTATTTGATGGCGTGGAAATCATCGCCGTGGGCCATGTGGATATGAAGGAGATAATCCTCGATCCATACCGCGGGATCTGTTGTGCCATCATATGATTCGATGTTTACGGGTTTGAAACCCTCGGGGATTTGATGATCCATTATTTCGTCTGTAAAGCAGAGTGGGTGTGCGGCGCCTCTGTACTGGGCTATATCATGACGTAGCTCCAATGAGCTTTGTCTACTGTGTTCGGCCCTGCCGAATTTGTGGCTGGCGTGACGGTTTCTGTCTCGAGCCGTGGGGCACCCACGCGATCCGTAGATTGATCTTGTTTGCCTTGCCTTGTCCTCCAACATGTGTCGTAAGTCCGGCGCATAGTCCCGTGCCTTGGTACGAGGTGCGGCTTGAGTGGAGGGCCGTGAGGCCTCTTTGTCGCGGCCACGAGGTGGCCGGTCGGCCGCATCAAGTGCTTCCTCCTCTAATTGGGGTAGCAACCTGCGCTTTGGGTAGCTCTTGGAGGGGCGTTCGAGTTTATGCTCTTCAGCCGCAAGGACTTCAGTCCATCTGTCGACTAGCAAATCTTGATCAGCTCTAAGCTGTTGCTGTTTTTTCTTGAGGCTTCTTGCCGCGGCCATAAGCCTGCGTTGAAAACGCTCTTGCTCGACGGGATCCTCTGGCACGACGAATTCGTCGTCGTCGAGGCTTGCCTCGTCTTCGGAGGGAGGCATATAATTATCGTCCTCGACCTCTCTGTCTGCCGCTCCCTCATGAGGGCTGGTTTCTCCATCCTCCTGTGCTAAATCTTGCTGGAGGGGGTTTTCTTTGGCGCTTTCCGGAGTATTATTATCTCCCATGCTGGAATCACCGTGTTTGTTTTGGCGGGATATTGAGCGGCGCTGCTGACGTCGATGCTTAGGCTGTTTCTTGGAGGGCTCATCCTCCGCTGTTCCATCGCCATCTCCCTCTTTTGGGGTGTCCACCATGTATATGTCATACGACGAGGTGGCTTTCCAGGGCCTAGTAGGCGCTAGTTCTTCATCATCTCCTTCATCGGCGTCCATACCGTCGATGTCTTCGGAGTCGAAGTCAAGCATGTCGGTTAAGTCGTCGACAATGGCTACAAAGTGGGTGGTGGGTGGGCTTTGAATTTCTTCATTGTCTGAATCCCAACCATGCTGGCCGTAGTCCGGCCAGGGCTCTCCTGATAAAGAGAGAGACTTCAGTGACTTCAGAATATCGCCAAAAGGCGAGTGCTGAAAGATGTCCGCGGCAATAAACTCCATGATCGGCGCCCAATCAGATTCGATTGGCCGGGGCGCGGAGGGCTCGGAGTCCGGAAAGGAGTCCGGCTCCTTGGAGTCACGAGTCTCGCGGAGTGTGGGGCTGGTGTTCGGCTCAACCGCCATTGGGATCGCAGCCCCCGAGGCGGCGTCCAACCGCCCATCCTCGATCGGCGTAGTTGGCTCCGAATTAAGGATCGGAGCCGATGCGGGTGCGGCCTCCAGGGCACTGTTCGGCGGCAGAGCTAGATCATGCTCGTCGGGACAGTGCGGCGCGCTCGGCAGTGGCTCGAATCCGTCGAGGATCAAGTCCCTGTGGATGTCAGCCGTATAGTTTAAACTTCCAAATCTGACCTGACGGCCAGGGGCGTAGCTTTCGATTTGCTCCAGGTGGCCAAGTGAATTGGCCCGTAGTGCGAAGCCGCCGAAGACGAAGATCTGTCCGGGGAGGAAGGTCTCACCCTGGACTGCATCGCTATCGATGATCGTAGGAGCCATCAAGCCTGACGGCGACGACACAGAGGAACTCTCAATGAAAGCACCAATGTCGGTGTCAAAACCGGCGGATCTCGGGTAGGGGTCCCAAACTGTGCGTCTAGGCTGGATGGTAACAGGAGGCAAGGGACACGAAGTTTTACCCAGGTTCGGGCCCTCACGATGGAGGTAAAACCCTACGTCCTGCTTGATTAATATTGATGATATGGGTAGTACAAGAGTAGATCTACCACGAGATCGAGGAGGCTAAACCCTAGAAGCTAGCCTATGGTATGATTGTTGATGTGTATGTCGTCCTACGGACTAAAACCCTCTGGTTTATATAGACACGGATAGGGTTAGGGTTACATAGAGTCGGTTAGAATGGTAGGAGATCTAAATATCCGCATCGCCAAGCTTGCCTTCCATGCCAAGGAAAGTCCCTTCTGGACACGGTACAGAGTCTTCAATCTTGTATCTTCATAGTCCAGGAGTCCGGCTGAACGTATAGTTCGGCCATCCGGACACCCCCTAATCTAGGACTCCCTCAAACAGAAGCATACATGCAGTGCAAAAGAAGATCACTTGCTCTGTTTAGTTTAATTTACATGGTAGGAAGAAGGAACTTGTTTGTACAACTGAAAACTTAAATTGAGAAAGGACAAACTTTTGTTTATGAACTACATAATAAACTTTAAACTAGCAATTTGATGCAAACACCAAAAATAAATAGCTGTTGCGGTCATGCCTAACCAAATATATACAACAAAGTTTGAAGGCTTGAGATGGACAAACTTACATTATTGGTGAAGACAGGCTCTATAAAGGCCTTGCCCATGCTGATGGGGGGGGGGCAATTCAAGAAGTTTACCACAGAATCTTCTTCAAAAGTAGTGCCTTTATTCTACATTTTGTTAAGAGTAAATATAGATGTGATAATATACGAAAAAATGGAGAATATTTAAGATAAGATGAAGAGTGATGCTACATAACCAAGTAGCTATAAATGTAAGTGCAGCGATACAGGCAAAAGGTACAGCCAAGAGCAATGTACAGCTAAACTTCTTAAGTACCAACCTTATGGTAAGAGTAAATATAGATTTGATGTGTAGAAAATGGAGGGCAAAGGAAAATAAGCTGCAGAGTGATGGTACATGAACAACTACCTGTCGTTATAAGTACACTAATAAAGGACGGCATGTACTTACAAGAACAATGCAGATCTTAAAAACATTGGCATTGGATATATTCTACACTAATGTAACCATTCATACATATCAGATAATTTGGAGCGAACAATTGATAAGCAAGCTATCATGCATATTGCTGTCACATAATGAACGAGGTATGTATGCAAGTACAGTGATACAGGACAACAGGTACTAACAAGAGCAAAGCAGCGGGCAGCATATTTGCGATATCCTGTCATTCTTGTCAAACCGGAATTCTTCTTCGAGCAGATTTCCTGCAAAAAAGATTAAGGCACATGCGGAAAAGTAGAAGTTCAAATTGTAATGTGATTTCATAGACAGTACCTCATCCTGGGAACGAGACCAGTGCATAACAAGGTTTTTCCATTCCATGTCTTCTAAATTTAGCACTGGAGACTTCACCAGAAATTCGTTTATAGACATGCCATCAAAGTGTGATTTCCTCAGATAACACTGATACTGCTGCAATGCTTCCTTGAAAAGCACAAGCAAGCTTTGCTCGTCATGACTATCCAGATTGACCCTCGCCTAGTTACAACAATGTAATGTAAATCATTGATGTGTTCAATCAGCAGAAAACTGGAAAATAATAATCATGAATAATAGCACTTACACGTAAGTTGGACAGGAAGATGTCAAAATGGTGTTTGTCTTCACAATAATCTTCCCATGATGGGAATATATGCACGTAGTCCCTAAAAACATTGAAAGCATTGTCTTTTAAACTGGGAATAAATGGAATGGGGTTCCAATCTGCAGGAATTGGCCGTCTCTGCAGTTGGGATAGGTCTTCGGCCGGTGGACTTGCTGTACTTTTTGCTGGAGTGGGATTTTTCTGTGGTACAGCTGGTGCTATGGCAAATGAAATCGGTATACCTTTTGCTGGAGTGCAGGTCCTGTGTGGTGGGGCTAGTGGTGTGGCCAGTGAAGTATGGGTACAGTCTGCTGGAGTCGGTCCTACGTTTTGTGTCACTGGTTGTACAACCAATATAAGTGGGGTGATGTCTGATTTCTCCGGAACCACCATGTTTTTCAAGGACTTTGCTGGTGCTCCTTCAGGTTCGGCAATCACCCTCTTCCTTTTTGATGTCTGATGCACAAGAACAACATTTGAGTGGAAAAACATGGTATGATGACAGATGGAATATGTATTGATAATGGATGGGCATGGCATCTCGACATATATGATGAGTAAACTAAGCAGATGGCGGTGCAATAAAGTAGAAGAAATGCAAGACAACATATGCAAGATACCCGCAATCAATAAAACATTGCCAAATTAGAGCAGGCACCTTGATGGGTGAACAGGACAGGCCATCTGCCTTTGACTCCTCGAGGTTAGAATAGTCATTAGGATCATATTTTGAACAAGAATCAACAGGTGGGGAGCGTATGAGTTTCATTGCATCCAGAATGGCACTCAATGCATTGGTGCCAATTTTGTAAGTCATTGTAGTGTTTAGCTTCAAGAGTGGAAGGCTGCTAGTGCGACACAAAGCAGCTACACAGATCATAGTGTAGATATAACGGGGAAACCTTAAGCATCAGAGTAAAATCAGCAAAGTGGGACTTGCTGGAATATATGTGCTAGTATTGCCGGTACGGCTAGAAAGGCTTCGGATACCAGCTCTCTTAAAGTGAAGGTGTGGTACTGTTAATATCAGTGTAACTCTCAAAGGCGACACAGCTCCCCGCATTTCCTTGCTATTCTTATAGGATTCAAGTGGGCAGGCCACTACAAATCCTATTCCTATGTTTACAAGATCCTACGAATCGAAGAGGCTCAAAGTGTCCATCACAACCGACCGTATAGACCTCTACACTGCAAATGTCCCTGCTCATCTTCAGTACAAGGAACATACTGTACTACTATCATACTCCCTCCGTTCCGAAATATAAGTCTTGGTAAAGATTTCCACTATGGATCACATATAGATGTATCCAGATACATTTTAGAGTGTAGATTCACTCATTTTGCTCCATATTTAGTCCATGGTGGAATCTACACAAAGACTTGTATTTAGGAATGGAGAGAGTACATATTAAAGAAGAACGGAAGAGGAACACGGTAAAGAAGAGCAAGCAGATTTTGGAGAATAAAATGTTGGTTGCGCAGTGCCCACACATGATGAACCAGAGCGCATTAAGAATGCAACTCCCAGCTGTCTCTCGACCATTTCAGGCAGTTGGATGAAGATCCGATGTCTCCTAACCCTTCTTCTTCCTCGTCTCCGATTCTTCCCATACAGGACACCGCACAGGCCGCCGGCCGGACCACCGGCCCCCACCGCCTATGTTCCTCCGGCACCCCCACCCCCACCCCCGCCCCAACCCCCACCCGCGTCGAGTTTTCTTCGTTCGGCGAGGCCCCACAACCACCCTAGCCCCTTCGATCACACCGGCGAACTCCGGCGAGCTCTGAAAAATCGACTGACCCAATTTTGAAATTTAGTCTACTATGATTTAACTAGTGTGGAATATAAAAGGGGAAAATCATAAGCATTGGGAGTATAGTGTTGAGCGTGCCATGGCGGATCTGAAGGTGCAAAGCGGACAAAGGCAACTTCGCAACCAAGACAAGAAATCAGAGTAAAGCAGTGGCAATCTATTTTCTTGCTGCGATAAATAAGTTGAGCAGATACGAAAGAGTACCGCCTCTGGTGCGGCACCATGTATGCATCTGCTGAGAATTTGACAGTGTTGCAGTAGCGATGGCTATCGGCGGCGTGGAAGCAGATCTAGGAGGGTAGACGGTGGCGGCGGGGCGCGGTGGACGAGACGGTCGTAGGAGCAGCGCCGGTAAGGTGGATGACGGCGGGGATGAAGCGAGAGGATGGGATGCAAGGATCCTGCTCCGAAGCCGTGGATGAGAGAGGTCGATCTCTTGTAATGGACGGTGGCGTCGGGGTATCAGCTCCAGCATGGTCGAGGAGGACGGCGGTGGATGAGGTGGCAGACAGCGGCGACCGAAGGAGGGTGGGGTGGAGAGGGTGTTTTGGCGCCCACGGAGTACGAATGGGGAAAATGGAGGTAGAGAGGAAGGGGGACCATGTATTCAGGGCGCGCTTGTCTCAAATGCGAGGAAATTTACAAACTTAGCCCCCGTTTCAATTTTCTACTACATCACAGCAATAATAGTCGGTTGGGGATAGGACGGTAATCTCGCATACACCGAATATTTGCCGACGAGAGTTTGTTTTTGGCGCCCACCGTGTATGAATATGAATCGGGGTGGGAGCCGATTTCGGCCGAGGACACATTGTGTTTTGACGCCCACCGTGTATGAATCCGGGTGAGAGGCGGTTACGTCACGTTTGGGTGAAATTACAAACCTACCCCTATCGAAACCTATAGAAATCCAGCAGATAGGCTTTGCGTGGCAGGGATAGGCAGTAGTGATTTCCATCTCGCAGATTTTGGTTTCGGGCGGTTACTGCGACTTTCCCCGCTTCGTTCAAATTTTGTAGAGTGCACGTTTACCGTGCCAACTCAATTCGAATCCCGTTTGTATTCTATTTTTTCGGGCGGGATCCATTTTCAATTGGAATTACATTCTATATACATCATTTTTTATATATACTTTCAAAAGCACAACAAAGAATTCTGCTCCTTTATATGTATAATATGATTTACAAATACAACCATCTCAAAATCTTAAGGTTGAATTCGAAAAAATTTAACCAAATTATGTTCTACTAAAATGTATGGATCAGTAATATCTACATATTAAATAACATAGATGTGTGTAAATTCATATGAGTATGCATGTTTGATGGATCAATTTTGGTTCGAGTATGGATTACATGTATCATCATCTCGAATTCAAATATTTGAATCCCTTTTTTGTTCACTCCTTTCATGCCCATCTCTCTCGCATGCATGCACCTTCAGGTAGCTATCACTCTCTTTTCTCCAGCTCACCCGCACGCTCACTTCATGTTTCTCCTATCCTCACAAACATGGTCTCTCGACGTCTCCCTTGAGAAGTGTCACACTCTCCCTATCATTATACATTACACGGTTTTCATTATCTCTCACGTCTCTACTGTTCTCTGGTATCACTCGGTACATAAGCTTTCTTTTTCACCACCACACACACAGTCTCCACTCGTCTTTCACTTTGTCTTTCTCTCTATGGGATTCTCTCACACACCCTATATGTCTCTACATATGACTCATACCACTAAAATTACTCTCTTTCTCTCTCCTGTAGACACAACATTTGTTGCGGTCTCCTTTTCGTCTCCATCCTAGACTGACATTATTCATTTGTTTACCGATCAGACAACCCCGACTACCGTCTCCTCTCTCTCTCTCACAGACACACACACACACACAACTCCTGCTTCCACTGCCCTTCCTGACTACCGTCTCTCTCTCACACACACAAAACTCTCGCTTTCGCACCCCGACTCGTATTTCTCTCACAAACATTTATCGACTAGCTAGCCTCTAGATAGCTTTATACACCCGCACAGTCGTGCTTCCACCATCGCATACATGTCTCTCTCCCGCTCCTTGTATCTATGTAGATTTTTCTTCCCTTCTTGAGACACACCCTCTCGATCGTGCACACACACTATCGCCTCATATTAAGTTGATACCTATCGCACACACACTCCTTGTGTCTTTGTCACACATGCACTCTGTCCTCCTCCACTCTCCCTCTCTCTCTCTCTCACACATGGGCTTTTTGCAACAACTAGCAAGATGCCCATGCGTTGCACGGAACATCAAGATGCATTTGTATGAGTAGCTTATCTTGTGGGGGAAACGGATGAATGAGGGAAGGCCTTATTTGCAAATGTGGAGAGGGGTGTGGGTATCTTTTTGCAAAACTGCCATAGTTTCCTTCCTATCCGTTAGATATAGATCGGACGGCCTATATTGCCGGATGGCAGGCACACGATCATCACCGACAATGCTTTTTATAAGAGAAGGGATAAAAAATAGAGTTGGTGATGATGGTGGGCCTACCATCCTACAATGTAGGTCGTCCGATTTATATCTGACGGATAGGAAGGAAAATATGGCAATTTACCCGCACTCTTCACCACATTTGCAGATAAGGCCTTCCCTCGTTCATCCTTTTCTCCCACAAGATCTTGATGTTCCGTGCAACGCACGGGCATCTTGCTAGTAAGAGTAGAAATTAGACATATACCACTTCTCGAATCTTGAAACGAACAACATTCCTCACTTATCTCATCAAAACCGCCAAAGGAATATATTTTGAGTGAAACATAAAATATTTTTAGTGATATACGTATTTCAAAACTAGACTTTTTTTCTATCAAATCGGTGAATATGTATTAATCTACTTTGATTGTGTGGCAACGCATTGGCACATTGCTAGTAGTTATTATAATTTTTTGGACAGCAGACAAACGGTGGAGTACATATACGAAGAGAAGAGGCGCACGCATGCAGTCGGCCTCTCGCTGTCTCGCACACATGAGTGTTACGTAAAGGCGACATTAACAAATAAACCCTAAAACCCTAGGTGCATGATTGCTGCATTCGCGGGTACCGGGTACGTGGTGGAGCACCTTTGTAGGAATAGTCAGCTCGCGTGATAATTTGATCCGTAGGAGTTGATGGTCGGGACCACAGGTGAACGACTTGGAGCGCGGTGGCTCGCCAGTTGCCACAGATCGAGTAGCCACATTTAAAATATCGTTTTTAGCGGGGTTAAGAGTTCTGATTTTCAATGGCACGTTATAAGTAGTAAGTAGTTTTTAGAACGATTGGTATGGAGCGAAAATGGAATTCATAGTACTACGTACCTCCTTGGCGTATGGTTGTATGGTTTTTTTTGCGATGGAGGTTGTATGGGTTTATGTTGCGAGATGTTGAACCTGGTAGTTCTAGGGCAAATACTATGGTTTAGATCTAACCCCCCCTCTCTTTTAATTATTTGCCACATCAACATGTTTGCTATTCCCGTGTGCATGATACTAGCTAAGATACCACCATTATGGCCAACCTTAATCATTGCATGCAATAATTTAGTGCACCTTGAAATATGAACATGTGTGGGGCGTGTATGTTTTTAATGACTTGAGACTATACCTAGCCCGGCATGCAAGATGACTTATTATGCACCGTTCCCCATACCTGCAGGAATCCCATGTGAAAAAATCTGCATGCATGACTCTCCTCCCCCACGCTCGTCCAATCCGTTGTGACCAGCAATATTTTCACCCCTTCGCTCCCCCGTAATTTACTCCAACAAATATGCCCACATAGATGTTACTTAACTGCAGGTGCATTGGGTCACTGACATATGGGCCCAACAGGGGTCTGGCCCACATGTCAGTGACGCAACTGGACCTACAGTTAAGTCAGTGCAGCTCAGTCCATATCTTACGTAGGTGTGCCATTGCTCGCTATAAATACTGTGCCTCCCACGACATCGCTATCTCCTCCCCCTCACGTTCACGTTCATCGCTATCTCCTCCCCCTCCCTCTCACCTCGACCACCATGGCATCGCCCCTCCCAAGCCCTAGGAGCCCCTTGCTGCACCGCGCGGACGGTCACGCGTCGCCGTTCTGTTCCTCGCCGCCACTAGTCGAGGAGGACGCGTCGGTGTTCCGCTCCTCGCTGCTATGCGACGCGTCTTTGTTCCGTTCCTCGCCGCCACTAGTCGAGGAGGACGCGTCGGCATTCCGCTCCTCGTCGCGACGCGACGCGTCGCCGTTCCGTTCCTCGCCGCCACTAGTTGAGGAGGACGCATTGGTGTTCCGCTCCTCGCCGTGACGCGTCGAGGTGGATGCGTCGGCGTTTCCAATCTTGCCAGCAAGCGCGCCGAAGGACGCGTCGGCTCCCCGCTACGAGGAGAACGCCGTGCCGCCCGCCGAACCCCCCAGCCTTGAGGAGCTTTGGAAAGAAATGGATGTCGCCTTGTGGGAGGCTTTGCCTCCATCAGAGCGCGCCAAAATAGAGGCGGAGAAGAAGGTCGAGGAAGAGAAGCGCACCGCGGAACAAGCTGCCTGGGAGGCCTATGTCGCGTCTGACAAAGTCAGGCAATTGGCTCTTTGGTAGAAGGCTCGTGCGAGGGTCGTGAGGGTGGCGGAGGACGCCTGTGCCGACGCCTTGAGTGCAGTTGGGCCCAAGCACCTCATCTACGCTTGGCGATACGTGGACCGGGTGCACGCTTCCAGCGAGGAGGAGTACCTGTTGGCGCCGGATCACCACACCAGTGAGATCGCGCTCGCCCGCCGGCAAGCCGCCAATCAGCACCTCGCGAGTTGCGAGGCTGAGGAAGAGGCGTTGTGTCGGCGCCCTTGGAAACAGCCGCGCACCAGGGCACTCGTGGCGCGCCCCAAGCGCTCCTGCGAGCATCGTGGCTTTTAGGAGGAGTATAATTTTTGTTTCGTAAGGCGATCTCATTAGTTTTGGGACGCAAATGATAAATCATGAACGTTCAGGAATTTTTAGCGTCCTTAATTAAGTATGTAAAAGGGAAAGTTTGGAAACCTTGTGTATTCGTACGCATTTTGCAAGTACGTGCATATAGCACAAACTTTACTATATAATATCGCACTACACGTCTCTCTCGATATATCCTTGTAGACTGTGCTACTCCCTCCGTCCAGGTCAATAAGTCATCTTTGGTTGTGCACCGTGACCAAGAAGGAGGGAAGACTTATACACCTAGACAGAGGGAGTACTACGTCCTCTCAGCATCACAAGCATGTCCCCTTTTATAAGGCCCCGCGTTGGAAAGGTGCATTCACGCAACCATTTCATTGGTTGTATTGAAAGCTATTGGTGTAAGTGCCATGGCTGAAAAGTTAATACACTTCATGTGTGCTTTTTCATTGGCTGCATGCATGTGAGAGAGTGCATTGGGAGTGGAATGGAAGAATTAATGTGAGCAAATTACTATGTGTCTTGGTCTAAGAGAAGTTGTCTTTAGGCCTAATAAACCCGGGCAGAGGGAGTACGTGCAAATGCACGTTTTAACATTACAATGCGGTTTTTGTAAAAGTAGAAAAACAGCACTAGTCAAGCTTGTGAAATGATTCAATGCAAAACAAATGCAAAAATGCTCGTTTGATTGTTTACTTTTAGCTTCCTTCTCTGTGGTTATTTCTCTGTCATACTTTGTATGGAGTATCTCACTGGTTGGAAAGGCATGCAAATTCCCAAACCGCTTCCTACACACTGTATCGAATTTTTTGCCTAACAAGTTGTGCCATGCAATTGGAATTCCAACTTGAGTACTACTACTAGTAGGAGTACCAGGGGCCAGTTCTTTTAGGCTTCTAGATTACTAATCCCATAACTACTACCTCCGTCCTGGTTTATTGGTCCCCATTGTAATCTGTGTCAAATTTTGATCATAAATTTAACTAATGAAATGTTAGTGCATGTCACATGCACTACTCCATCCGTCTAGGTGAGTAAGTCATCTTAGGCTGTGCACCGTGACCAAGGAGGAGGAGAAAACGAGAAACGTTAATGTTTATTTGCTAATTAATAGTATTGCATGCAATGAACTAACCACTGCATGTCGTGTTTGATATCTCAAGTCATTAAAAGCATGCACACTCTTTATCTCTTATTGGTTGATATGTCAAGAAACAAGAAACGAGGTAGAAGTTAATGCACCGCGCCTAAGTGTTTTGGGATTATTTGGTTTTCGTAAGATGACTTACACACCTAGACGGAGGGATTACGATGGTGAGGAATAAACTAGTTAAATCTTTGGTCAAAATTTAGCACAAATTACAATGGTGAGGAATAAACCAGGACGGAGTAGTAGTTTAGAAGCCCAAATAAATGAGTAGTACTCTCCACTGTGACTAGTCTTGTGGGAAAAGCTGGGGAAGCCACCAAAAGAACTGGCCCTAGGAGTAGTAGCTAGGGATCGAGTGTGCGAGATGAACCGGAGAAAGTAAATGCAGAGCGATGAAATGCAAAAAAGATGGAGGGATGTGATGGTTGCTTGACATTTATTTTACCAGGCCACTTATTACTGGGAGTGGTTGGGTTTTTTGATATGACGGCTTTACTGCCGCGCCACGAGCACCCGTACATCGGCCTCGTGTTAGTGTCAGCATCAGCGGCATCGGCCCTGACGCACATTACAGAGATGGGGTGGCGGCCAGCGCGGGCCTCGCCGGTGCCCACGATCAAGAGGAAGACGATGTCGTCCTCCTCCGAGACTAGTAGGCTGCGGTGATCCTCCAGTGACTCCGGCATGGTGAACGGGTAGCACGTCTCGTACTTGATGTCCTCCGCCAAGGGCCAGTAGTGACCGATGCACGCATCCGTGAGGTGATGCACCATGTCCGCCGGCGAGCCACAAAACGGCATCGGGCACTCATAGCAGTGGACGAAGGGCTCCTTGGAGGCATCGACCAGGCTGTCCATGAAATGGGAGTGGCTGTAGGGGACGTTGCGCCAGTTGAATATATGAGCAAGTTACTACGAGATTTAATCTGAATAAGCACAAAATAAATCATGACGGCTATAACAGAGATGAAACTAATCATGTGGACTAGCATCGTAGTAGGATACAGAGTAGAAACATGAATTCTACCACGATTTCAAACAAGAAGGACAGAAACACATACGGTGCAATAGGAGCAGCACCGTTGGTGTTGAGGTTGTCGCCCATGTCCAAACACCACGTAGACACGGTCTTTGAGCACGGTTCGTAGTCGTTCCATGCTCGGGCATTGAAGTTAGTAACTATTTTAGATTAGAATATACTACTCCTCTGGTGCTAGTAGTAGAGCAGAGTCCTACTCTACTACTCTACTCAAGCAAGTTAGGGCATAGCACTATAGGGAGTACCAGTACTGTGATCACTCAAACAAGTTGTTTGGCATCGACATGACCCTACGCTGCTGGTATGTGTCTCGTAAGTCAAGCGGCGTGTTGTAGTCATCATCACCTGTCCACTTCCGGCAGCACATATTCACTTCTCCATCTTTGTCCGCACATAATCTCATCCAATCTTCCATCCCCGCTAAGGCACCTCCCCCCCTCATCCGAAACCCAAGCACTAACAATGGCAGAACCGAGCAGCATCCGCCGAAAGAGTGGCTGGAAGTCGCTCCCCACAGAGGTAATCAAGCTCATTGTTTCGTGTGTGGACAATCTCAGTACCATGCCGCTCGCCGCGTGCTCATCGGGGCTGTACCGTTTACTCAAAGCCCTCAGGCCGGAGCTTTTTAAGCCAGCTCCTTGCTTGCTGATGCCGCCTAATCTTCAAAAACTGCATGTCAGGCAGCATAACGATAGGGTGGCGAGCATCAACCCCCTTGACTGCGATCCGATCCTCGTCAGCCTCAACTACATTAATGGTATGTACTGGGTCGGCATGAACACGTCTTGGATGGTGCTCGTCGACGGTCGCGGCAGCTGGATGCTCGTGGAGGTCTACACCCGACGATTGATCCCCCTTCCTTCGATTAACACTGCACTGCTTTGGCACCACGGCCCAGAATACTCGGAATCTTACAGTAGCCAACATGATACCAAGTTTGATTTGCTCAAGGTTGTAATCTACCAAGTGCCCACAAGATCTGTGAATTATAAAGACTTCAGGCTAATTGCTTTCTTCAACCGCGGTCTCGCCTATCTGATAGGTCACTACGGTAAGTGGATAAATCTGCACATCCATCGCAGGATCATACATCCTCCATGGTTCTCTGATGCCATTGAACACAAGGGCTTCATTTACGCTGTCGACTCCTTCTATGGCTGGACGTATTGCGGGCCTACTCCAGTCATCGCTACAAACGGCTGTTACAGCAGTATGTTGCTTTCCTATGATATCATGATGGCTTGCTTATATTACTGTCAACATTTGCTGAAAAAATATTCATGCTCATAACATGTTGTTCTTAAGATTGACTAAATCAAGAGCCCTTTTTTATTTGACTCCAACTTGATATGATGTTGTAGGCCACCTGGTGTCCCTACCCTTCCTAATCCCAGAACCTTTCAAAGAAAAGCGGCATGGCAGTTGCAGGTGGTTCCTGGCTCGATCAGACGACGGCGAAAGATTGATGATCATTCGCACGTACCGGACATGTTGTTTTGCGGAATACAATCACAGTCACTGCAAGGTCTTTGAGCATGATCCTAGCTTCTCTGGGACTTCAGGAATTTTTGACTGGAGGCTGGTAAGTAGCCTTGGTACATGCTCTTTGTTTGTCGGACTGGATTATCTGATTAACCAGGAGATAACCGACGGCAAGGATCATGATGGCAGCGCGGTTTCGTTCATCAGGCAAAACTATGTGTACACAACGTACCATGCGTCTCTGCATGCACCATACCCTGATATGTGCCGCCACGCTCTGCAGCCCAAAGTAGGAGAGAGGGTCGCAAGTATCAGACTTCGACCTGCTGGCTGGAGTTCCCCCCGTCAGGCACCCATCTGGTTCAAGCCGTCAGCCAATCTCCATAGCTTAATAAATAGTAATGTCTAACCGAGCCAGTTAGTTAGATGCGTACACTTGGTGTAGTAGGATCTTTATTTAGTTTGATGCATACACTTGTTCTTTTTTGGTAGCCCTTTTGTAATGATGGCAGATGTTTGGTTTGGAAGAGAGAGTTGCGTCTTCACTCTTCTGGCCTGCTTACTGCTTCTGTTGCACCCCCAGCCCTGGTTGTTGCTGCTGTTTTAAATGTACAATCAGTAGTATATTTCGTCTGTTGGTTGAATAAATGTGTTGTTAGAACGACAAACACAATGTTTTGGAAGTCGTTGCATGGTTTGATCCTTTAGTGCCCCGTACCGTATGTAGCGCATACTATTTTTCGTACGGAACACATTTTCCACTTGTTGATAACATGCAGCCCACTGATGAAGGCCCAATAGAGAAGCCCATAATTAACTGGAAGGGAGGCTCTGACATGAATCCAACCCAGGTACATGCTCATGGTCCCCTAAACATAAATAAGTAAATAAATAAATAAAGCTAAATGCTCATGCACCAGTTCTTTGGGAAAATAGGTAGCCCGGTATTTCTTTTTGAAGAATACCCAAGCTAGGCCTATTTGTTTTCTTCGAATTGTTGGGCTTCAAATCTTTCAAGACGAGGAGGGATGCATTCCGGCCTGGCTTAAGAGTATGGTCAATGTCTATTCAAAGTAATATCAAAAGGGGTTGAAAATTCCAAAAAAATTATAGCAAATGGGATATAAGTTTCTTTTTTTGTTTTTGTTCTTCACTGATATCTTATACGTATTTCATTGGATTTAACATGACATAGTACTAATTTATTTTTAAATTTGTTTTAGTATGGCTATTAAGTTTTGGATTAAGAATATTTCATCCCCTAGCAAAAATTTGCGAATTTTCAAAATTTCCCACATATTTAGTTAATTTTTTGACCCTGGTACTGACCAGAAAATGGTCGGCAATTCTAAAAATGGAAAATGGGCTGCAATAAATTCCATATGAATTAGAAAATGAGTAAAAATTATAAAAATAATATCAAATGGGCTGTACATGCCACAGATTTCGAGGCTGACTTGTTTACGCAAGGCTTTGTCAGTGAACACACGATTCTAGCAGCAGTGACTGTTGGATGTCCATCCAACGGCCGACGTGCTTCTTCAATCTCTGATCTTTCTGCTCCAGCCGCCTAAACTAGCGCCGGTGGGACTACCTGCTCCCTCCTCTTGTGGCCTGCTGTGATGCCGCGCAGGCTTCCCCGGCCCACCCTACTCCCTCCGCTGGCCTAGCCGCAAGCAATCAACTGCCTCCTTATTACGCGAAAAAATGATTCCTCCCACTGACATCTGGGGTGCACCGGTTGGGAGGCTGACCTGTGGGCCTACTAAGTTGACGCATACGCAGGGCTTGTCAACTTAGTCAACAAACGATTCTAGCAGCAGTAACCGTTGGATTTGAATCGAACGGTCCTGCTGCTTCTTCAATCGTTGCTCTTCTTGCACCAGCTGCCCAAACCAGCGCCGGGGTTACCGCCTGCTCCTGCCTCCAGTGGCCGGTTGTGCTGCCGTTGAGGCCTCATCGCCCCCTACTACTCCCATCCCTAGCCAGGCCCTGCAGCGACGGCAACCTCACACCACAGCCGAACCAGTGAACCCTCGTACTCCTCTCCGCGTGGGCATCCACTGCTGCGTCTTCCCCGGCTCCGCATCGTCCCCTTCCTAGGCCTCGCCGTCATCCACCGCCTTGGTGCTCTCGGCGCGGCGTGGTCAACATGGTCAACGACATTCCATCGGAAGAGTACTGTACGTGGAGAGTCTGACAGCTGGGTCCACGGCCACAACCCAGTTTTTTTGTGATTTGCCAAGTAAGTCGCTTTGTCAGGCCTGTTGGGCAGCAAATCTTTCAAGACGAGGAGAGCTTTCATTTGGCTGGCCGAGAAAATGGCTCATCAGTAATGAGAAATGGGTTGTACATTTTTCAAACACATCAAACCGACAATTAGTTTCAAATATCTTTTTTTCATTTCGAGATTTTAAATTACATTAATTTTTATGCGTGGAGAATTTATTGGATTTTATATTGATATACATTTATTTTTTAAATCAGTTTGAATGTGAGTCGAAATTTCGGGATTAAAAACAGTTCGGACCGCACCAAAATATGCAAAATTTCGTATAATTTTTTAACCGTGGCCACAATATGGGTTGTAATGCTAACAAAAAGAATATGGGCTCCAAAAAAACCTTAATAATTAGCAAATGGGCTGTAAATTATTAGAAATAATGGCAGATGGGTTGTATGCTGTTTTCCATAGATTTGAGGCTTTCCTAAAAAAAGGTTAACGCACAAGCAGTGACTGTTGGATGGCCATCCAACGGCTGTCGTGCTTCTTCAATCTCTGCTCTTCCTGCTCCAGCCGCTCAAACAAGCGCCGATGGGACTGCCTGCTCCCTCCTCCCAGCGGCCGGCTCTGCAGCCGCGCGGGTCTCACAACCTCACCGTACTCCCATCGCTGGCCTAGCCATCCCTCTACTCACCCACACCTGCTGTTATTCTCCGGCGACGGCAGACGAACCAGTAAACCCTCGTACAGTCGTACTCCCCTCCGCGTGGGAAACAACTGCCGAGTCTTCCCTGCCTCCGTGTCGTTCCCTTCCTAGGCCTCGCCGTCGTCCACCGCCCTGGTGCTCTCGACGCGGCCTGGTCAACGTGGTCAACGACCGACATGCATCTGAAGTGCACTGTACGTGGAGAGGCCGACAGCTGGGTCCACGACCGCATGCAAGGAAATGCCTCCTTATTATGCGCAAAATAATGATTCCTCCACCTGACATCAGGGACCCACCGAAAGGGCCTCTGTATTTCGCGAAAAAAACATTACCGCCGCTGACAGCTCGGACCCACCAGCTATATCTTCGCACGCAAGGAAGTGCCTCCTTATTACGCACAAAAAAATGAATACTCCCCCTGTTAGCTGGGACCCAGTATAGTGGCAGGCTGACTTGTGGGCCTACTAAGTTGACGGGGACGGAGGGCTTTGTCAACTTAGTCAATATGCACGATTCTTGCTCCAGTGACCGTACGATGTCCATCCAACGGCCATAGTGCTTTTTCAACCTCTAGTCTTCTTGCTCCAGCCGCCCAAACCAACGCCGGTCATGCCTCGTGCTCCTACCTCTCGTGGGCAGCTGCGATGCGGCGGAGGCCTCACCGCCCCCTACTACTCCCACCGCTGGCCAGGCCATCCCGCTACTCACCCACACGTCCTGTTATTCTGCGGCGACGGCAGCCTCACACCGCAGCGAACCAGTGAACCCTTGTACTCCTCTACGCGTGGGCATCCACTACCACGTCTTCCTCGAATACGCGTCATCCCCTTCCTAGGCCTCGCTGTCGTCCATTGCCCTAGTGCTCTCGGTGTGGCGTGGTCAACATGGCCATGGAACGGCTTCCATCAGACGTGGACTATATGTGGAGAGGCTGACAGCTGGGTCCACGGTCGCAGCAAGGAAGTGCCTCCTTATTACGTGCAAAATAATTATTCCTCCACCTGACAGCGGGGACCCATCGTACGGGCCACTGTATTTCGTGAAAAAAAACGTTTCTCCCCTGACTACTGGGACCCACCAGCTACATCTTCGCACGCAAGGAAGTGCCTGACAGTCGGGACCCACCTGGTCGAAGCGTACGTAGCGTTGTCATTCTGGTCGTGAACGTGTACGTACATATATACTGGTCGATGTAGAGGCACGCACGTGTCGTAGTAGAGGCGCGTACGTGTCGTAGTAGAGGCACGCACGTAGCATGTACACGTACGTACAACGGCCAGGGTGCAAGAAAGAAAATACGGCCATGTACGTACATACGGGCAGGGTCTCGAACGCCTACTCGCGCATACATATGGCCAGGGCTCGTGTACATGGCTGGGTCGGAACGGAGAAACAACGTCGTCATCGTGTTCATGGGGAGGCAACGGAATGCGTCGTGTTCATGGGGAGGCAACGGAATGTGTCGTGTTCATCGGGAGGCAACGGAACGCGTGGGAGCCAACCGGATGGGTCGGAAAGGAATGCGTGGTCATGTTCATCGGGAGGGCTTGGACAGAACAGGCGATGGAAACGAGGCCTGGTGTACCGCACAACGGAGGAAACGGACCTCCTACGTTCGGAATGGGGACCTGTTGATCGGGAGGGGTGTGGCGTACCGCAAAACGGACAAAACGGACTTGTGTTGGAGCGCTACGGTCGAAACGGGGGTCCTGTTCATCGGGAGGGGTGTGGCGTACCGCAAAACAGGACTCCACGGGATACTGTTCATCTCCACCGTTGACCTCCTCCAGCCTCCACGGGCTACCGTCGACCTCCTCCAGCCTCCACGGCCTCCTGTTCATCCAACCTCCACCGTGCGCTACTCCACCGGCTACTGTTCAACCACCCCTCCACGGGCACCCCTCCACCGTCTACTATTCATCCAGCCCTCCACACCACGGGGTCCTATTCAACCACCCCTCCACGGGCACCCCTCCACCGTCTACTGTTCATCCAGCCCTCCACCACACCATGGGTGTCGGTGTCAAAACCGGCGGATCTCGGGTAGGGGGTCCAGAACTGTGCGTCTAGGCCGGATGGTAACAGGAGACAAGGGACACAATGTTTTACCGAGGTTCGGGCCCTCTTGATGGAGGTAAAACCCTACGTCCTGCTTGATTAATATTGATGATATGGGTAGTACAAGAGTAGATCTACCACGAGATCAAGGAGGCTAAACCCTAGAAGCTAGCCGATGGTATGATTGTTGTATGATGAAGTTGTCCTACAGACTAAAACCCTCCGGTTTATATAGACACCGGAGAGGGTTAGGGTTACACAAATTCGGTTACAATGGTAGGAGATCTTGAATATCCGCATCGCCAAGCTTGCCTTCCACGCCAAGGAAAGTCACACCCGGACACGGGACGGAGTCTTCATTCTTGTATCTTCATAGTCCTGGAGTTCGGCTGAAGGTATAGTCCGGCTACCCGAACACCCCCTAATCCAGGACTCCCTCAGTAGCCCCTGAACCAGGCTTCAATGACGACGAGTCCGGCACGTAGATTGTCTTCGGCATTGCAAGGAGGGCTCCTCCTCCAAATTCTTCATAAAAGTTTTGTAAACACCAAGAGTAGTGTCCGGCTCTGCAAAATAAGCTTCCACGTATTGCCATAGAGAGAATAATATTAACACCAATCTAATCTGCTGACGTATTCCGCAGCGTGACATCATACTACGGCCAAGCCTTTATTCGAATCGTTTTCACTTCTCCACCTCAGCGTATTTTGTGAGGCGGTTTCCTTGGCACGTCTTGTCAAAGCAGAGATCGTGTCCCCTTTGTTTACGGGATTCTCGTTAATACGGATGTGGGTAACCCAACCGCGCCACTTATCACGGCGCTTGGGAGGCAAGCGAGTTTTACTAGGCTGGTGGGGACGCATAGTCGCATCCGCCCATATAAGGGGATAAGGATCCACCTTTTCACCTATGCCTTCTTCCTCCTTTGCCTATCCATCTTCTGTGCACCCGAGCTCCAGCGCCCAAGCCCGCACTTCCTACCTCAACCCTCTCCAACAATGTCCGGAGCGGGAGGCAAGTGGATGGTCTCCTCCGTCACGGAGGGCCATGCCAAAAGGTGAAGGAAGGCCGGATACTTGTCCAAAGACATCGCGCACCGGCTTCCTGAGGAGGGGCAGCTTCTCCCCACCCCAAGGCCCCATGAGAGGGTAGTATTTCTTCCCCACTTCCTCCGCGGACTGGGTTTTCCTCTCCACCCATTTGTCTGCAGGCTCATGTTCTACTATGGCCTAGATTTCCACGATCTGGCCCCGAACTTCATCCTCAATATCTCGGTGTTTATCGTCGTGTGCGAGGCTTTCCTCTGCATTCGCCCCCATTTCGGCCTCTGGCTCAAGACCTTCAACGTCAAGCCAAAGGTGGTGCGCGGCAACCAGGCGGAGTGCGGAGGTGCCATGGCGGGCAAAATTGCCAACGTCCTATGGCTCGAGGGCTCCTTTGTGGAGACCTTGAAGGGGTGGCAGTCAAGGTGGTTTTACATCACCGAGCAACGCGATCCGAAGTGGATCGCAGCCCCTGAATTCCGATCCAAACCCCCTACGCGGCTCATGTCCTGGAAGGAGATGAGCTTGTCGTGGGGCGACGAAGAAGAGTTGACCGGACTGCAAAAATGCATCCAGTTCCTGGTGAACAAGCAGCTCAAGGTTGTCAACGTAATCCAGGTCATGCTCGTCCGCTGGATCCTTCCGTGTCAAGAACGGGACTTCAATTTGTGGGAGTTCAACCCGGCGCAGCACCGCACTCTGAGCAGGCTCTTCGACACGATGTATGAAGATGTCTGGAGGGGGCTAACCAAAGGCGCCGAGGCTCCCACATCCGCCTCTGAAGACCGCGGATTCAGCTTGCAGCGTCCTATTGGCGAGGTAAGATATTTCCATCCTTTACAGGATGTTAAGTTTTTTCATAGTTTGACTCTATGCGGGATCTAAACTCCCTCACCTTTGACAGGATTGGCGGGAGAAGTCCGGACAGATTAACTGTCCGGTTCCCTTGCCCAAAGACCCAGCCCCTGCTCTGCTAGAGAAGCTGCTGGTTCCGGCACCTTATGTGGTGCCGGAGAAGAAGGCCAAGAAGAAGAAGGCCACGGGGACTCGGAAGAGTTCCCGACATATGGTGGTGTCGGACTCGTCATTCGACGAGTCCGAGACGCACTCCTCCCGTGAAAACGAGGAGGAGGAAGAAGAAACCTCTCCCCCTCCAGCGGGGTGAGGAGAGAAGAGGAAGGCCGCCCCAGTAGGGGAAGCCGAGGGGTCCAAGAAGAGGAAAATCCCTCCGCCAGACTACGTCCCCGACGCCGACGAGGACGAAGAGGAGTGGCCGGACAGGGCCAAGCGTCCGGCGAGATCGTAAGTGTTCGGATACCAGAGTAACTCGTGATATTCCTTTTGTTGCACAGCTTTCCCTAACGTCGGATATAATCATGCAGTCCGCCCAAGGACGGGCTCGACGAGTCATCGAGCGGCTCCCTGGATTCATCGGACGTGAATTCAATTCCGCCCGCTGCTTCCTCCTGTGCTGCGGATGACGCCAAAGTGGCGTCGCGACAAGCTCCGGGGCGAGAGGAGGTGGTCCAGGAGGAGCCGCGAGGCGACCTCCCGGACTCCAGGAGTGAAGGGGACAAGACCCCCCTGGGCTCCAAGTCCGGCTTTAAGCCGGACACTTCACCGGAATCATCAACGGTTCCGGACCGCGGTAGGCGAACTCCTGCCAAGAGGACCAAGCCTACTGAGCCGGCGTCCTCTGTCCAACCGGAAGCGCCGGACAATCTGCTGGAGGAGCTTAAGGGCGCCTCTACCGACGAGGAGCACCGTGCCATCATGAGTATGGTGGTCCAGAAGGTTCGGTCCACCAAAAGCGGACTGAATGAAGCTTGTGCTAGCCTTCTAACAGGCTTCGAGGTAAGTAAAAATATGTAAAAATATTACCGTATAGACTGTAGCCCTTGATGCTCTGTTTGGCATTCGGAAAGAAAAGCCAAATAGAGGATCTATTAAATATCACAGGAGTCTAACTAAAAAGGAGTCAATATACGTATGCAGGCTTCGCTGCTGGCCACCGTCGCACTGACTGCGGAGGTGGGTGCCCTGAAGCAGGGCCTCGAGCGGACCAAGCAAGAGCTCGGCCTTGCCAAACGGCAGCTCGAGGAGAAAGAAGGTAAGAGATACCTTATAGAAAAAATGCCTATAGGAAGGCGCAATTGCAAAAAATGACAGGAGTATACTGCTTATTATAGGGGCCACAACTGAGGTGGCGACCCTCAAGCAGGCGCTGTCCGAGGCCGAGAAGAAAGCGGCCATGGAGCGCGCCGAGCGGGAGAAATTTGAGGCGCAGGTCGGCGAGGTGCGGCAAGAGCTTCAGGTTCTCATGCAAAAACATGAGAGTTTGGAGCTCGACTCGAAGACGCGAGCGTCCGAGCTTTTTGCGGCCCTTAAAACTGCCAAATCTGCCAAGGTCGAAGCCCAGAAGGCTCTCCAGGAATTGGATGCGGTAAAAAAGATAGCGGCGGGTAAGGCATTCTATATGCAAAGCAGACATATAAAAGTAAACTACTTGTTACTTACCCGAATCCGGAGCTCTCCAGGGGCATTCGCAGATCTTCCCCGCAGCGTATCCGATGCCGCCGCATTCTACTGAGCCGAGGATGGCAGCTCGACGGAGAAGGTGTTCTGGTCTCAGTACGCTGAGGCCGGACACCCTGTGCCCTTGAGCGACCAGCTGAAGCAGCTGGTCGAGCTCCACAAGGCGACCGAATAGGCCCTGAAGGGCTTCATAGTTCGGCTGTGGCCTGGAGAGGCCCTGCCTGGGAGCTACTTCGGACTGGTGCGGCGGCTGGTGGAGGCTTGTCCAAGGCTCGAGGTCATCAAGCGCTCCGTCTGCATCGAAGGTGCCCATAGGGCCCTTGCCCGTGCAAAGGTGCACTGGGGTAAGCTGGACGGTGAGAAGCTTGTGAAGGACGGGCCGCCTCCGGGGAAGGAGCATCGCAAGCCCGAGAACTATTACAAGGATGTTCTTGCTGGTGCCCGCCTTGTGGCGCATGAATGTACCAAGGATGTAATTTTTGAATGAACTCGCTCGTGTTATCCTGTGCGCTGAAAACTTGTTCATATGCGCTAAGCAATGCTTGAATTTAAAATATTACTTTCTGTGCGGCCGTTTATCAAAAAATTGAGAGATGGCCAGTCATCGGCTTCTGCCCCCATGCCACTAGTGCTGGGGTGTTCGGGATAAACCTGAGCGCTCTTTTTCCCATGATTGGGTCCGTCGAGGGAGGCGGTCAGCACAACGAGCAAGGCAATCGGACTATAATGCTTGAACACTCTCACATAGCCATAGAACTCTATAATTTTAAATTTCGGCGAAGCCCCTAGTATTCGGAAGACCGAGTTCGGGGCGCTATCCACGCCTTGGCCGGACAAAGCCGGTTCCTCGCTCGAAGCGGCATAAGCCTTTAAGGACTCGAAAAACCTCTCGAACAGCGACCGGTCTCTCGCCTCATCATGACAGTCAGTTTTAGCTTTCTCCACTGAGGTGCTCGGCCCAGCTCAACTGGGGCACAATCGCAGTGATTCTCCTAGTGCTACCTTAGCCGATATAGCGGAACGTAAGGCACCAAAACATAGGAGCCGGGCAAACCCAACTATTGACCCGAATCATGCTTCGGAGCCGATGCATATAGTGCTATAAGTTCGGGGTGCCGCACTTGTGAAAGTGGACGGACTTCTCATGCCATATTGATGGGTACTGAAGCCCCTGGCGTATTTTGCCGTACCACAGTGTACGGATGCAGCATGTTATTAATAAACATATATATAAAAAGAGGGTAATGCAAAAAATAGACAAAAAGCTATGCATTGTTTATAGAAAGGCTGCTATGAAAGCGGAACGATACAAATAGTGCAATGAGCAAAATAAATTGGACTATTTAACATGTCCTGGCCAGGGGCAGGCCGCGGAATTGTATTAAAAAACAGGTATACTGCTCACAATAGAGACCACCTAGGAGTTCCATAATGCGGCATGGCTCGTCTGCTTCCCTGGATCTTGCATTGTTTGTGCAACAGTTGAATTGCCGAACGGGTCGTCTGAAGTATGGAGTCCTGAGAGTAAGAGAAAAAAAGAAGGAATCCGGCAGCCCCTGGTGCGGTTTAAGCCATATTTCGGGCGTGCCGTGATAGTGCCCCTTCCCCTGTGCCCATGGTATTTCAAGAGCGTAGTTATGTACACAAAGCGCTGGTTTCGCTATATCGCGAGGGCTAGGGTTGGGGCCGCATTGCTACGCTAGCTCGGAACGTGCCAGGCGGTCTTGTTGTAGGGTACTCCGGGCGCGCTTGACAGTGTCCGGCTTTTTGGAGGACTGCCTAGAGAGGCTGCTTTGTACTTCTGCTGCGAGCGCTGCTTTGTGCTCCTCCGTTCGGAGGGAGCGTTCAGTGTTCCAATTGACTGTGATTACTCCCCTAGGGCCTGGCATCTTGAGCTTGAGGTATGCATAGTGCGGTACCGCGTTGAATTTTGCGAATGTGGTTCGCCCGAGCAGTGCGTGATAGCCACTACGGAACAGGACTATGTCGAAGATTAACTCCTCGCTTCGGAAATTATCCGGAGATCCGAAGACCACTTCCAGTGTAACTAAGCCTGTATAGTTGGCTTCTACACCTGTTATGACGCCTTTAAAGGTCGTTTTGGTGGGCTTGATCCTCGAGGGATCTATGCCCATCTTTTGCACCGTATCCTGGTAAAGCAGGTTCAGGCTGCCGCCGCCGTCCAGGAGGACTCTTGTGAGATGAAATCCGTCAATGATTGGGTCTAGAACCAATGTGGCGAAGCCGCCGTGACGGATGCTAGTGGGGTGGTCCCTTCGATCAAAGGTGATCGGGCAGGAGGACCGTGGGTTGAACTTTGGGGCGACCGGCTCCATTGCATATACGTCCCGTAACGCATGCTTCCGCTCCCTCTTGGGGATGTGGGTTGCGTATATCATGTTCACCGCCCGCACTTGCGGGGGAAATCCCTTCTATCCACTGTTGTTCGGCGGCCTGGGCTCCTCCTCGTCGTCGCTATGCAGCCCCTTACCTTTGTTTTCGGCTCTTAACTTGCCTGCCTGCTTGAACACCCAAGAATCCCTGTTGGTGTGATTGGTTGGCTTTTTGGTGGTGCCATGTATCTAGCGCAAGCGGTCGAGTATTCGGTCCAAACTGGACGGGCCCTGAGTTTTTCTTTTGAATGGCTGTTTCCGTTGACCGGATTTGTAGCCTCGGAATCCGGCATTAACTGCCGTATCCTCGTTGCTGTCGCTGTTAATGCGGCGCTTTTGTTTGTTCCGACATGACCTGTCACTTTTGTCCTTGGTATTCAAATTACCAGTCTTCTTGGTTAAGTTGTTACTGCGAGCTAGCCAGCTGTCTTCTCCCGCGCAAAAGCGGGTCATGAGTGTCGTGAGGGCTGCCATAGATTTTGGCTTTTCCTGTCCCAGGTGCCGAGCCAGCCACTCATCACGGATATTATGCTTGAAGGCTGCTAAGGCCTCTGCGTCCGGACAGTCGACTATCTGGTTTTTCTTTGTTAGGAACCGTGTCCAGAATTGCCTGGCCGATTCTTCTGGCTGCTGAATTATGTGGCTTAGGTCATCGGTGTCCGGTGGTCGCACATAAGTGCCCTGGAAGTTGTCAAGGAATGCGGCTTCCAGGTCCTCCCAAGAACCGATTGAGTTTGCTGGCAAGCTGTTAAGCCAATGCCCGGCCGGTCCCTAAAGTTTGAGTGGGAGGTATTTGATGGCGTGTAGATCATCGCCGTGGGCCATGTGGATATGAAGGAGATAATCCTCGATCCATACCGCAGGATCTGTTGTGCCATCGTATGATTCGATGTTTACGGGTTTGAAGCCCTCAGGGATTTTATGATCCATTATTTCATCTGTGAAGCATAGTGGGTGTGCGGCACCTCTGTATTGGGCTATATCATGACACAACTCGAAGGAGCTTTGTCTATTGAGTTCTGCCCGGCCGGATTCATTGCGTTCGAAGTGACGATCATCGTCACGTGCCGTGGGGCGCCTGTGCGATCCGTAGATCGATCTTGTTTGCCTTGCCTTGTCCTCCAGGATGTCGCGCAGGTCGGGCGCATTTTCCCGTGCCTTAGTATGCTTGACCCGGTGCCGGGGCATGACTTGAGTGGAGGGCCAAGAGGCCTCTCTATCGCGGCCACGAGGTGGCCGGTCGGCCGTGTCATGCGCTGGTGATGTAGGTGCTTCCTCCTCTAGTCGGGGTAGCAGCCTGTGCTTTGGGTAACTCTTGGAGGGGCGTTCGAGTTCATACTCTTCGGCCGCAAGGACTTCAGTCCATCTGTTAGCTAGCAAATCCTGATCAGCTCTAAGCTGTTGCCGCTTTTTCTTGAGGCTGCTTGCCGTGGCCATGAGCCTGCGTTTAAAACGCTCTTGTTCGACAAGATCCTCTGGCACGACAAACTCGTCATCGAGGCTTGCCTCGTCTTCGGAGGGAGGCGTATAATTATCGTCCTCAACTTCTTGGTCCGCCGCCCTCTCGTGAGGGCTGGCTTCTCTGTCCTCCTGTGCCGAATTTTGCTGGAGGGGGTGTTCTTCGGTGCTATCCGGAGTAGTATTATCTCCCGTGCCAGAAGCACTGTTTTTGCTTTGGCGGGATTTAGAGCGGCGTCGCTGACGCCGGCGCTTGGGCTGTTTCTTAGAGGTATCGTCCACCGTTGTTCCATCGTCATCTCCATCCATTGGAGTGTCCACCATATATATGTCATATGACGAGGTGGCCTTCCAACGCCCAACAGGTGCTGGTTCTTGTTCGTCTCCTGCATCGTCGTCCATGCCGTCGATGTCTTCGGAGTCGAAGTCAAGCATGTCGGTTAAGTCGTCGACAGTGGCTACGAAGTGGGTGGTGGGTGGGTTTTGAATTTCTTCATCGTCCGTATCCCAACCTTGCTGACCGTAGTCTGGCCAGGGCTCTCCTGATAAAGAGAGAGACTTTAGAGAATTCAGGATGTCGCCGAAGGGCGAGTGCTGAAAGATGTCCGCGGCGGTGAACTCCATTATCGGCGCCCAATCAGATTCGATTGGCGGGGGCACGGGGGGCTCGGATTTCGGAGAGGAATTCGGCTCCTCGGAGTCACGGGCCATGCGGAGTGCGGGGCTGGAGTTCGGCTCGATCGCCTCTGAGATCGCAGCCCCTGAGGCAGCGTCTAACCGCTGATCCTCGATTGGCGCAGTGGGCTTCGAATCAATGGTCGGAACCGATGCGTGTGCGGCCTCCAAGGCGCTGTTCGGCGGCAGAGCTATATCATGCCCATCGAGACAGTGCGGCACGCTTGGCTGTGGCTCGAATCCGTCGAAAATCAAGTCCCCGCGGATGTCAGTCGCGTAGTTTAGGCTTCCAAACCTGACCTGATGGCCAGGGGCGTAACTTTCGATCTGCTCAAGGTGACCAAGTGAGTTGGCCCGCAGTGCGAAGCCGCCGAAGACGAAGATCTGTTCGGGGAGAAAAGTCTCACCCTGGACTGCATCGTGGTTGATGATTGAAGAAGCCATCGGGCCTGAAAGTGACGACACAGAGGAACTCTCAATGAAAGCACCAATGTCGGTGTCAAAACCAGCGGATCTCGGGTAGGGGGTCCCGAACTGTGCGTCTAGGCCAGATGGTAACAGGAGACAAGGGACACAGTGTTTTACCCAGGTTCGGGCCCTCTTGATGGAGGTAAAACCCTACGTCCTGCTTGATTAATATTGATGATATGGGTAGTACAAGAGTAGATCTACCACGAGATCAAGGAGGCTAAACCCTAGAAGCTAGCCTATGGTATGATTGTTGTATGATGAAGTTGTCATACAGACTAAAACCCTCTGGTTTATATAGACACCGGAGAGGGTTAGGGTTACACAAAGTCAGTTACAATGGTAGGAGATCTTGAATATCCGCATCGCCAAGCTTGCCTTCCACGCCAAGGAAAGTACCATCCAGACATGGGACGGAGTCTTCAATCTTGTATCTTCATAGTCCTGGAGTTTGGCTGAAGGTATAGTCCGGCTACCCGAACACCACCTAATCCAGGACTCCCTCAATGGGGTCCTGTTCATCCAGAGGCAACGCCACCACTCACTGTTCATCCACCCCCCCGCAATGCTCACTGTTCATCCCAGAGGCAGCATCGACCGGCTTCAGTTAGCAGCAGTAGCGAAGCAATCGCTCGATCGGGTTCAGTTAACATCCATTGATCAATCGCTCGGGTTCAGTAACGCGTAGCCTGCAGTGCAATCGCTCGGGTTCAGTTAGAGCCCAATGCCTCGCTCGGGTTTAGTTAGAGCCAACGCCTCGCACACACGCGCGTACGTGTACGAGAGAAACGCGCATCGCTCGGCCCCCGACCTCCCACCGTAACTGGGAACTCCCTGAAATTTTCCTCGCCCTCGCTTCTACCATGGTTTTTTCTGTCATGGACGGCCCAAAGAATGTCATGCAGTTGCGTCGCCGGCCCACCCAGGATGAAAAGCCCATTTTCTATCATGATTTTTTGTCATATAAGTAGGAGCCCACCACATCTATGATGATACCGGGTTTTGTCACAATTATTGTCATAGAAGTGTCATATGTATGACAGAAAAAATTCGTTCGGCCCAAAATGTCACGGATGTGTATTTTTTGTAGTGAAGCTTTATTCAACCATCAACTATCAACCTTCAGCGCGCAACCATGTTGTATTTCTGCCTGCTATTGATATGTCTATTGAAGCCATCTACCCGAGCCAGCAAAGAAGCCACTCCACCTTCAGAATGCAGAATTCTAAAGCTTCACGCAGCCTATTGAAGGGATTCATGTGCCAAATGCTGCAACCCCTGCTTATCCTCTGGCTAGCAACTTGCGTGTGCCGTGCCATGCCAACATTGAAGCCACTGCCACCACCATTGCTCAAAGGCCTCAGAAGCGTCCTCGTGTTCACAACGACCGTGAGCTTCTGGTGTCTTTACATCAAAAGCAGGATAGGCATCATGACTGGCTAAAGCATCAGATGAAGAGTCTCTTGGTGGATGTTAATCGCATTCGCAACTTGGCCACCAAGAACTCATTTGTTGCACATGAAGCCTATCAGCGGTCCTGGAAGAGCCTCACATTTCTCTGCTTTGAAGATGATCTTCGCGAAGATGGCTTCACAGAGAATTTCAAGTTTGACTCCAGGCCTCCACAAACTGCAAGCTGGCATCGCACACCATCCATTGAAGATTCTGAACATTCGTCTCCGGCTACAACTGTTGTTGCGAGAGTCGTCAATGAAGAAGATGACGCCACTTCACCAACTCTGGCTACTCTGCACCACGATTCTGTGTCAGGCCTGTCTGCACCACCAAACTCCAACGTCGACCCTGCTCCATCATCTACTCCAACTGGGAACGATTAGATCCTCTATGTCTTCAAACCATTTTGGTCCTTACTGACAAAAGGGGGAGAATCATATGAGGTTGATAGTCTTCAAGCGGGTCCATATGGGTTGGTTGCATTATTTTTGCTAAGTTCTTACAACTCTCATTTTGAAACTATTTGGCTTTTGAGTTGTAATACTTAAACTCGATGGCCATCTACTACTTAAGCTGCTACTTTGTGATGCGATGATAAATTCCGCATGTAGTCATTCTGCAGACGCCCATTTCTCATTATGCATGTCATTATGTTCGTTATTCTTATGCATGCATGATAAATTATCTTCGTATGTTGAAGAGGATCTCCACAAAGTAAAACCTGCCATGTGCATTTGCATTCAAGAGTAAACTACTTACATGCACATCTTCAGGGGAGCCTCTTGCAACATATGAAGACAATGTCTTAATCCTTAACTTTCACATACTTTTATCCCCGTTGAAAACTTCAACCAGTTTGTCATCAATCACCACAAAGGGGGAGATTGTAAGTGCATCTAGTGCCACCCCTAGTTGGTTTTGGAGTATTGACGACAAACTTGGCTGAGGGACTATTGTGTTTGTAAGAATTGCAGGATAACACATTCGGTTTACCTACCAGAGATGACCCCTAAAAATGCGTGAAGACATTAAAGACAATGGTGGTTCGTGAAGACATTCACGATAAAGATTATGACATGTGAAGACATTCACTTGAAGACTATGGAGTGCGAAGACATAGTTCTTTCGTAGTTTCCTTTTCTTCTTTGTTGAGTCATAGGAACCACCGTACTGTTAAGTGGGGTCCAAGTGAACAAAGTCAGAGTGACTGATGTGATGTTCAACCAAAATCCTATGTGTTCGAGCCAAGACAATGAGAGAAAATCTTATCCAGAGATGGATGAGTCGGCTTTACTTGTAGCCCAAGTCAAGATGACGCGTGTATTTGAAATTCGACTGTTGGTCACGTATCGGTTCCTTAGTGACCCAGGGTCATTTCGGACATATCAGGTCGGGTTGCCTCCTGGCTATAAATATCCCACCCCCTACACCATACATTGGTGGTTGCTCAGAGTTAGTGCACGACTTTTGTCGCTTGAGAGCAACCCACCTCCGAAGCATTTGAGAGAGAGATCCTTGCGAGGACAAAATCCAAAACACTCAGAGCCAAAGAGTATTAGGCATAACTGAAGTCCTTCTGTCTGCGTGACCTGAAGACTTATTACACTTGAGGATGGTGAATCCTCCAGCCGGTTAGGCGTCACGTTCTAAGCATCCAAGAGTCATTGTGGTCGCCGGTGAACGAAGTCTGTGAAGGTTTGGGAGTCTACCTTGAAGACTTACCAGAGTGATTGGGCAAGAACTGGGTGTCCTTAGCTCAAGGGGAATAAGTTGAAGACGCAGTCTTCTGAGTTAAATCTCAGCCTCCCTAATCAGACGTACAGTTGTCCCAACAACTGGAACTGGTCTACCAAATCCTTGCCTTCATCAAGCAACTGGCTCTATCCCCCACTTCCCTTTACTTTACAGTTTGTCTTCGTGAAGTCATTGCTTGCGTGTCTGATCTGTTTGACTTCATTGAGTGAAGACTATTTCCTGTTTGGCTTCACACTGTCTTCCATCCTGATCCATACTACCTAGCTGTTGATAGTTTTCGTGCTTTCACTACATTGCTTACTTGACTATGGCTCATCTAGTGTAGTCTATATTCCGCTGCATATCAATAGGTTCATTACCATTGTTTGTCTTCAAAGACCTTGTGCTTTGAAGACTTTCATAAAAATCGCCTATTCACCTCCCCTCTAGTCGATAACTAGCACTTTCACTTCCCCACCAAAACTTCCTGATAAGAGATGTTTTCGGTGTCAAAACCGGTGGAACTCGGGTAGGGGGTCCCGAACTGTGCGTCTAAGGTGGATGGTAATAGGAGGCAGGGGACACGATGTTTACCCAGGTTCGGGCCCTCTTGATGGAGGCAATACCCTACGTCCTGCTTGATTGTTCTTGATGATATGAGTATTACAAGAGTTGATCTACCACGAGATCGTAGAGGCTAAACCTTAGAAGCTAGCCTATGGTATGATTGTATGTTGTCCTACGGACTAAACCCTCTGGTTTATATAGACACCGGAGGGGGCTAGGGTTACACAGAGTCGGTTACAAGGGAGGAGATCTACATATCCGTATTGCCTAGCTTGCCTTCCACGCCAAGGAGAGTCCCATCCGGACACGGGACGAAGTCTTCAATCTTGTATCTTCATAGTCCAACAGTCCGGCCAAAGGATATAGTCCGGCTATCCAGAGACCCCCTAATCCAGGACTCCCTCAGTAGCCCCTGAACCAGGCTTCAATGACGATGAGTCTGGCGCGCAGTATTGTCTTCGGCATTGCAAGGCGGGTTCCTCCTCCGAATACTCCATAGAAGATTTAGAACACCAGAATAGTGTCCGGCTCTGCAAAACAAGTTCCACATACCACCGTAGAGAGAATAATGTTTCCACAAATTTAATCTGCTGACACGTTTTGACAGCATGACATCACGCCATGGCCCGGTCATTATTCGAACCGTTTTTCTCAACCAGCACCGCACATATCGCGAGGCGGTTTTCTTGACACGTCTTGTCAAAGTAGATATCGTCTTCCCCTTATTACAGGATTCTCATCAATACGGACGTGGGTAACCCAACCGCGCCATCAATTATGGCGCTTGGGGAATAAGCGATTTTACCAGGCAAGTAGGGAGGCGCATCGCCTCTTCCGCCCTTATAAAGGGATTAGGACTCACTCTTTTCACCCACGCCTTCTTCCTCCTTGCTTACCCATTCTCGCACACTCGAGCTCCAGCGCCCAAGTTCGCGTCTTTCTTCTCAAACCACTCCAAGCATGTCCGAAGCGGGAGGCAAGTGGATGGTCTCCTCCATCACGGAGGAGAACATCACAAAGTTACGGGAAGCCGGATATCTGGCCGCGGATATCGCGCACCGGCTTCCAGATGCAGGGCAGATCATCCCTACGCCCGAACCTCATGAGAGGGTAGTTTTTCTTACCCACTTCGTCCACGGACTGGGATTTCCTCTCCACCCGTTTGTCCGCGGGCTCATGTTCTACTACGGGCTGGATTTTCATGATCTGGCCCCCAATTTCATCCTCAACATCTCGGCGTTTATCATCGTGTGCGAAGCCTTCCTCCGCATCAGGCCCCATTTCGGCCTGTGGCTGAAGACCTTCAACGTCAAACCGAAGGTGGTGGTTGGCCAGCAAGCAGAGTGCGGAGGCGCCATGGTGGGAAAAATGCCTAACGTCACCTAGCTCGAAGGCTCCTACGTGGAGACCATAAAGGGGTGGCAATCAGGGTGGTTCTACATCACTGAGCCACGTGACACCAACTGGGTGGCGGCCCTCAAATTTCGATCCAGAATCCCCACGCGGCTCACTTCTTGGAAAGAGAAGGGCCTGTCTTGGGGTCCTTCGGTACAGCTGACCGGACTCCAGACCTGCATTAGGAACATGATGAGCAAGAAAATCAAGCTCGTCAACATGGTCCAGGTCATCCTCTTCTGCCGGATTCTCCCGTGTCAACGACGGGCATTCAATTTGTGGGAGTTCCACCCGGCCCAGCACCAGACGCTGCGAGAGCTCTATGACACGGCGCACAACAAAGGATCTCCTTCCCTCATCGAGGACCGCGGACTCAGCGCAAAGCGCCGTGCCAATTTGGTAAGTTTTGATATCTCACAGGGTATTTATTTGCCCTAGCTAAATCATGTGCGGGATCTAAGCTTCCATGTCATTAACAGGATTGGATAAAGACAGCGGAGGAGCTCGATTGCCCAGCCCCCTGCCTGAAGATCCTGCGGATGCTCTCCTGACGGAGATGCTAGCTCCGGCACCTTGCGAGGTGCAGGCAAAGAAGACCAAGAAGAAGGCCATGGGGACCCGAAAGGGTCTCCGGTGCAAGGTTATGTCAGACTCATCGTCCGATGACTCCGACGCGCCCTCCTCCCATGAAAACGAGGAGCAGGAGGAGGAAAGTCCCCCCCCCCCAGCCGGGGGAGACAAGAAAAGGAAGGCCGACCCAACCGGGGAGGCCGAAGGGTCCAAGAAGGGAAGGACCCTTCCTCTGGACTGCTCCACTACGGCCGCCTACAGCGGCAACGAGTGGCTACCCATGGTCAAACCCCTGGCGAAGTCGTAAGTATCCGGACACCATAGTAGTTCATGGTATGTTTTATTGCACCGCTTCTCCTCATGCCGAACATGATTATGCAGTCCGTCCCGAGCTCATCTCGACGTATCTTCGTCGAGCGGTTCATTGGACTCGTCGGATATGAACAGCGGTTCTCTTCCGACCGCCTCCACAACTCGCCCTATGGACAACATTGAGGTGTTGTCTCGAAAGGCACCGAGCCGAGGGGAGGTGGTCCTGGGGGTGCCTCGAGGCGACCTCCGGGACCCTGGGCGCAAAGGGAGAAAAACTCCCACGGGCTCCGAGTTCGGCCCACAGCCGAACACTGCGCCGAAACCTTCGATGGTTCCAGACTCCGGCAGGCGATCCCCCATTAAGGGGGGCCAGCCACCCGTGCCGGTGTCTTCTGTCCATCCAAAGGCACTGGACAACTTGCTGGAAGCGCTTCGCGGCGCTTCCATCGACGAAGAGCACCGCACTATTATGAGTGCGGTGATCGAGAAGGTTCAGTCCACCAAAAATGGATTGACCGAAGCTTGCGCCAGCTTCCTAATAGGCTTTGAGGTAAGCAATCAAAATATAAGAAAATATTACCGCATAGATAGTAGCCCCTGATGTTATGTTCGACGTTCGAGAAGAAAGGCCGAATAGAGGATCAAATGATGCCTCGGGAGTCTAATCAGAATATATCTATGTGTATGTGTAGGCTTCACTAATGGCCGCTGCCGCACATACTGCGAAGGTCTCTGCACTGAAGCAGGACCTGGAGCAGTCCGAGAATGACCTCGGCCTTACCAAGAGGCAGCTCGAGGAGAGCAAAGGTAAGCAATACCTTGTCTATGCTTTTAAAAAGAAGTTCGGTTGTAAAATAATAGGATCATCATGAATTTGCCAGGGGCCACGACCGAAGTGGCAACCCTGAAGAAGGCGTTGTCCGAGGCCGAAGACAACGCGGCCAAGGAGCGCATCGAGCGGGAGAAGAAAGAAGCCCGAGTGGGCAAGGTGCGGCAAGAGCTCGAGGCTCTTGCCAGAAAAACACGAGTCCTTGGAGCTTGACTCCAAGATGCGAGAGTCCGAGCTTGCGCAGGCGCTTGAAAGCGCCCGGATGCGGTGAAGAAGATAGCAGCGGGTAAGGCATTCATTATGCAAAGCAAGCATGTGAAGGAAATTTTCCTTTTACTTACCCGAGTTCGGAGCTCTCCAGGAGCGTTCGCAGATCTTCCCCGCGGTGTACTGGATGCCTCGGAGTTTTACCGAGTTCAGGAGGGGAGCTCGACGAAAAAGTTGTTCTGGTCTCAGTATACTGGGACCGAACACCCAATGCCCTTGAGCGACCAGCTGAAGCAATTGGTCGAGCTTCACAAGGCGGCCTAACAGGCCATGAGGGGTCTTATAGTCCGGATGTGGCATGGTGAGCCCCTGTCCGGCAGCTACTTTGGTCTGGTGAGGCGGCTTGTGGATGCCTGCCCACGGCTTGAAGTCATAAAACGGTCCGTCTGCATCAGGGTGCGCAGGGCTTTTGCACTGGGCGAAGCTGGACACCATGAAGCTGTTGAGGGAGGGGCCGCCGGAGGGCAAGGAGCATCGCTGCCCCGAGATGTATTATGAGAGTGTCCTGAAGGGTTCCCGCCTTGTGGCGGATGAGTGCGCCAAGGATGTAATTTTTGAATGGACATGTTCATGTGATCCTGTAATGTGAAACGAGTTCATATGCACTATGCAATGCTTTTTTAATTTAAAATATTACCTTATGTGCGGCAGTTTATAAAATCTGAGAGTTGGCCAGTCATCGGCTTCTGCCCCCATGTAACTAGTACTGGGGTGTTCGGGATAAACCTGGGCACTCTTTACCCCAATTTTGGGTCCTTCAAAGGAGGTGTTGAGTGCAATGAACCAGGAAATCGGACTATAAGGCTTTATCACTCTCACTTAGCCATAGAAGTCTACAATTTTAAATTTTGGCGAAGCCCCTATGAGGGAGTCCTGGATTAGGGGGTCTCCGGACAGCCGGACTATATCCTTTGGCCGGATTGTTGGATTACAAAGATACATGATTGAAGACTTCGTCCCGTGTCCGGATGGGACTCTACTTGGCGTGGAAGGCAAGCTAGGCAATATAGATATGTATATCTCCTCCTTTGTAACCGACCTTGTGTAACCCTAGCCCCCTCCGGTGTCTATATAAACCAAAGGGTTTTAGTCCGTAGGACAACAGACAATCATACCATAGGCTAGCTTCTAGGGTTTAGCCTCTCCGATCTCGTGGTAGATCAACTCTTGTAATACCCATATTATCAAGTATAATCAAGCAGGACGTAGGGTTTTACCTCCATCAAGAGGGCCCGAACCTGGGTAAAACATCGTGTCCCCTGCCTCCTGTTACCATCCGCCTTAGACGCACAGTTCGGGACCCCCTACCGGAGATCCGTCGGCTTTGACACTGACATTGGTGCTTTCATTGAGAGTTCCTCTGTGTCATCGCCGTTAGGCTTGATGGCTCCTTCGATCATCGATAGCGATGCAGTTCAGGGTGAGACTTTTCTCCCCGGACAGATCTTTGTATTCGGCGGCTTCGCACTGCGGGCCTACTCGCTTGGCCACCTGGAGCAGATCGATAGTTCCGCCCCTGGCCGTCAGGTCAGGTTTGGAAGCTTAAACTACATGGCAGATATCCGCGGAGACTTGATCTTCGATGGATTTGAGCCTTTGCCTAGTGCGCCACACGGTCACGATGAGCATGATTTAGCTCTGCCATCGGACAGTGTTCAGGAAATCGTGCCAACAACCACTCTGACCCTCAATTCGGAGCCAGTTGCGCCGTCCATGGACGGGTGGATACACCCCGCCACGGAGGCCGCACCCTTATCGGCGATCGAGCCAAATATCGACCTTACCCTTCACGAGAGTCGTGATGCCACACTGCTAGATCCTTCCCCGACCACAGACTCCGAACCGCCTGCGCCTGTGCCTATCAAATCCGACTGGGCGCCGATCATGGAGTTTACCTCCATGGATATTTTTCAGCACTCGCCCTTCGGCGACATACTGAACTCATTAAGGTCTCTCTCCTTGTCAGGAGAATCCTGGCCGAACTATGTCCGGCAGGATTGGGATGCGGATGACGAAGAAATTCGTCGCCCACCCACCACCCACTTAGTAGCCACTGTCGACGACTCAACCGACATGCTCGACTTCGACTCTGAAGACATCGACGGTATGGACGACGATGCAGGAGACGAACAAGAACCACTGCCTACAGGGCACTGGACACCCACTCCATCATATGATATATTCATGGTGGACACACCCAAAGAAAACGACAACGAGGAACGGAAGGACGCAATGAAGGGTTGTTCCCTCGAAAAGCACTCAAAGCGGCGACGTAAGCGCCGCTCCAAATCCCACCTTGGCAGAAACAGCGGTCACATAGACCCAGTGATAGAGCAGGGTGAACCATCGCCCGACCAGGGCACCACGGAGAATCAAACCGAACAACCCGACTCCGTCGAAGATAACAGTCCGGACGACATCACACCGGACAGGCGCCCGGAGCAACAGAATGCCCATCAAAGGCTTGTTGCCACTGTGAGGAGTCTGAAAAAGCAGAAGCAAAGGCTCAAGGCTGCGCAAGACACACTCAGAATCAGATGGAGTGAGGTACTCAATACAGCAGCAAAGTACGGCGGTAATCGCCACACCAAGAGCTACCAGAAGCGAAAGTTGCTACCTGAATTCGACGAGGAGGCCTTAGATCCCCCGCAATTAGAAAATAAAACGGCCATCCGGTCGGATAGACGACCTCACGGCCAACATAGAGCGGCAAACGACACTGCACATAAGCCAGTACGCGATCAACGCGAGGGCTCGCATCAAAAGGACGGCGCAACCAGATCCATATACGGGCCACGCAAGCGCGCTCCAGTATGCAATACAACACAACAAACCTCCGAACATCACGGTACACCCAAATACAGGGGTGCTGCACACCCCCTATGTTTCACCGATGAGGTGCTGGACCATGAATTTCTAGAGGGATTCAAACCCGTAAACATAGAGGCGTACGATGGAACGACAGACCCTGGGGTCTGGATTGAGGACTATATCCTCCATATCCACATGACTCGAGGAGACGATCTCCACGCCATCAAGTACTTACCCCTCAAGCTCAAAGGGCCAGCTCGGCACTGGCTTAAAAGCCTCCCCGAAAACTCCATTGGAAGCTAGGAAGAGCTAGAAGACGCCTTTCGGGAAAATTTTCAAGGGACCTATGTCCGACCACCGGATGCAGACGATTTAAGTCATATAACTCAACAGCCCGGAGAGTCAGCCCGAAAGCTTTGGAACAGGTTCCTCACTAAGAAGAACCAAATAGTCGATTGTCCGGACACCGAAGCCTTAGCAGCTTTCAAGCATAGCGTTCGAGACGAATGGCTCGCCAGACACCTTGGCCAAGAAAAGCCGAGAACAATGGCCGCATTAACAAGCCTCATGACCCACTTTTGCGCGGGCGAGGATAGCTGGTTAGCCCGATGCAACACCAGCGACCCAAGTACATCCGAAGTCAGGGATGGAAACGGGAAATCACGACGCAGCAAAAACAAGCGCCGGAATAAAGAAGACAGCCCGAAGAGCACGATGGTAAACGTCGGATTCAGAAACTCTCGGCCAGGTCAGCAAAAGCCGCCCTCCAAAGGCAACAGAGACGAACTGTCCAGCCTAAATAAGATTCTGGACCAAATATGTCAGATTCATAGTACCCCCGACAAACCTGCAAATCATACCCATAGAGAATGTTGGGTCTTCAAGTAGTCCGGCAAGCTCAATGCCGAACATAAGGGGCAGGGTACACCAAGCGAAGACGAGGACGAGCCTCACAAGCAAAGCACTGGGGAACAGAAGAAATTTCGACCAGAAGTCAAAACAGTCAACGTGTTACACATAATAAAGGGGAGAAACAAAGCGGCACTCCCAGAGACACATGCCCCAGGGCCTATCACCACGGAGTTCTGCCACTGGTCATCCCAGCCGATCACTTTTGACCATCGGGATTACTCAGCAAGTGTCCCGCGTGCAGGATGGGCTGCCTTGGTATTAGATCCAATAATTAACGGATATCACTTCACACGAGTTCTGATGGACGGCGGCAGCAGTTTAAACCTGATATATCAGGACACAGTCCGCAACATGAGGATAGACCCAGCAAAAATTAGCCATAGCAACACTACCTTTAAAGGAGTAACGCCAGGCCCAGAAGCCCATTGCACGGGCTCCCCGCTACTAGAAGTTATATTCGGCTTCCCTGATAACTTCCGCAGCGAAAAATTAACCTTCCACATCGCTCCGTTCTAAAGTGGCTATCAAGCACTACTCGGACGCGAAGCTTTTGCTTGCTTTAGCGCAATACCGCATTATGCTTCCCTCATGCTTAAGATGCCCGATCCACGCGGCATCATTACAGTAAATGGAAATATTGAGCGCTCCTTGCGTGCGGAAGACCGTGCGTCTGCCTTGGCAGCCGCACACTAAACGGCCTCACCAAGTAAAGCATCTGACAGGTCGTTAAGACCACGGACACGACTGGACGAGTCCGGTACAACTATATGTAATTGATACAGATGACCATCGTGCTACACCCGTCCAGAATACGGCACAATGGAGACACAGGCGCAGACGTGCAGCAGGGACCCGTTCTAAGGATTCTTTTTAGATTAAGACCCTGCGTAAACCTTTTTTACTGTCTCTTGTTCATACATATCCCTCATATTCTCAGTACAATTGAGAAGGATGCTGATGTCTTGGCATGTGGCCACGTCAGAATAATGCACGTACCTGGACACCAGGGGCTTATTACAAAGGGCACTGTTTAGGCCCGGTTTACACCATAAAGACCGAATACCTTAGGGAGTGTTCGGCGTCTCGAGTTTGGCCTTATATGCATCAGCTTCGAATCATGTCTTTGGTCAAATGTTGGGTTTTCCCAGCTCCTGTGTTTTGTTGCCTTACGTTTCACTCTATCGGCTAAGGCGGCACCAGGAGAACTACTGCGATTGTGCCCTGGTTCATCCGGACGAGCACCTCAGTAGAGAAAGCCGAAAACTGACTGTCATGATATAGCGTGAGACTGGTCAACCACTCGATGACCTACCAGAATCTTCGGGATTCCTCCACCTTAACGAAGGGTCGTTTCCCGGCCAGGCATGTACGCACCCCGAATCCGGATGAGTGCGGAGCCACCAGGGGCTATATAGTAGCCCCACTGTCAAACTCCTATGGCTAAGTGAAAGTGTTAAAGCATTATAGTCTGGTTGCCTAGTTCGCTGCGCTATCACCTCCTTAATGGACCAAGATGTTGGATCAAGTGTGAACATGCGTTTTCTACGAACACCCCCGCATTATATGCGTGGGGGCTGAAGCCGACGACTGCAATCTTTCAGGTTATATACATATATACATAAACGGCCACACAGGAGGCATCATAATACTTTCGGGCAAAAGTATAAATACAGCCTTGATAAACTTAATACAACATTGTTTTTACGATGGGAATACATGTCACTCAAACATAATATTCTTCAAGCACTGGGCCTCTATCGAATGAGCGCCTTCAAGAACTTCTTCAAAATAGTGCTTGGTAGCCACTCGGCCTATGGCCGAACCCTGCGCCGCAACAGTGGTGGCATCCATCTCCGCCCAGTATGTTTTGACACGGGCAAGGGCCATCCGCGAGCCTTCTATGCACGCCGACCTCTTCATTGCATTAATGCGTAGCACCGCACCAAGGAACTGCTGCACCAAACTAAAGTAGTTGTTCGGCTTTGGCCTTTCCGGCCACAGGTGATCCACAACAGACCTCATGGCGAGTCCGGACAATCTGTTCAGCTCGGCCCATTCGGCAAGCCGATCAGTCAATGGAAGCGGACGCTCTGGAACACTAAACTGTGACTAGAATAGCTTGTCCACTTCATGATCTGTTTGATCTCGGAAGTATTCGGCCGAATCGACAGCACTCGCCGCCAAGTCCAGATATGTGTGCGCCGAACTCCACAGCCGATCTAGAGGGGCATACCGAGGATCTCCAAACTTCCTCCGCGGCTTAAAGGGCTTGCCAGCCACAATATCTCCGGCTTCATGCAGTTCCTCCTTCTTCGCTCTCATTGCAGAGCGGGTGTCTTTGGTCACCATCGTGGCCTTTTTCAGGTCCGTCGCCTTGGCCCGGTTTTCTTCTTCAAGAAGCTGGCAACGGTCGGCAATGTTTTTTAACTTTACAGCCACTTGGCCATTTTCTCTTTACTCTCGCAATGCGCAGCCTTTTCGGCTCTTAACTCTTCGGCCGCCTTTAAAGCGGCCGCATTGCTGCTTCTTGCTTGCTCCTTGGCTCGGGCAAGCTCTGCCCGAAGGGTCTCCATGCTGGCCGCTCCATCTGCAGTCACAACATATTAAAGATACTGGCATCATGCTGCTCTTATTATGTGACGATCACTAGAAAGGCCACTCACCCTGTGCCTCGTCAAGCCGCTCGTTGACAAGCACGATGTCGGCATCTGCCGCATCCAGCTGCCGCTTTATTTTGGCATACTGATTAGTCCGGCTAGCCACCGGAGCCTCCATCACCTGCACATAAAGGCAGTTTGGTTATTACCTAGGACTATGATCCTCCGTTTGCCTCCATTTTCGATGACAACCGGAGTCTTAGGGGCTACTATCTACACAGGGCACATCTAAAAATGTGCGGTACTTTCAAAAATATACATCATTTCACGTACCTCAAAGCCCGTCAGTAGACTCATAAAGGCTTCATGCAGCCCGCTTTCAGCCGACGAAATCCTTTCAATCACTGTACCCATCAATGTGAGGTGCTCTTCTGAGATAACCGCCTTCTCCAGCAGATCCCTCCGTACATCTGACCGCGCACCAGGCGGTGCCGAACTCTTTTGGTTGCTCTCCTCGAGAGCCGGATACTGAGGACTTCGGATGACCATAGGATTACCTTCTAGACTTGTCGGATCAGGAGTAGCCCTCCGCGACGACACCTCAGGGTCGCCCGCTTCGCAAGGTGGAGTGGCAGGGGGAGGCATTTCGCTCTCCATCATCTCTGGAAGAAGATCCCCCGAAGACGAGCTCAGCTGAGAAGGGCTGAGATCTGAACTGCAAGATAAATACTTCGGTTATTTTTCTCAGAAGTAAGGTAGCATATCTTCACTATTAAATACCTTTTGATTACTTACATCTCGTTAGAGGGTTGATCCCCGCGCGGACATTGTGCGGCAAGAACACCCTCCGAGGCAGGACCCTCTGGCGGAGATTTCTTCTCCCGTTTGGAAACCTTGATTTCCGGATCCTCGGAGGTAGTCCTCTTCCTTCCCCGAGGAGAGAGTGTCGGATTCTTCCTCTCGGTTATCCTCCCTCTCGGAGGCGCTCATTCCCTCGGTTGGAATAGGTAGCGATGGAGGCCCGCTTTCGCCCTCTTTATTCCCCCTTCATCTTCCTTCGAGGGCACCGGACAAGGCACTGGCTCTAGCATCTTTTCTAGCATCGGATTATCCAAGCCTTCAGGAAGGGGGGCCAAACACCGGATCATCTTCGCCGTTGTTATCCAGTCCTGGTCAAAGAGCGATTTTTTCAGGATGATGTCATGATAAATAAAAGGACGGTGTGTTTGGCCATAGGATTACTTACTTGGGCAGCGGTGCGGTTACTGCTTAGGCCCACGTCCTCGATGGTGTCCGGACACTCTATTTGAGGTCTGAAGAACGATTTGTACATCTCCTCGTGCGTCAGGCCGAGGAAATTCTGGATAGCGCGCGGTCCTTCCGGGTTGAATTCCCATATGTGGAGGGGTCGGCGTTTGCAAGGCTGGACTCGACGAACCAGCATGACTTGCATTACCATAACCAGACTGAAATCTCCCTCGAAGAGATCTAGGATACGGCTCTGCAGTATTGGCACGTCCTTGGCTGGACCCCACCTCAGTCCCCTGGTGATCCATGACATCAGTTGTGGTGGAGGGCCCGAGCGGAAGGTGGGGGCAGCTACCCACTTGGCACTTCGGGGAGCTGTGACATAAAACCACTCCCGTTGCCACAGTCTGGACACCTCTGGAAAGGAACCCTTTGGCCACGGAGCATCAGCAATTCTGCTTATTAAAGCACCTCCGCACGCTGCGTATTGTCCCTCGACTGTCTTCGGCTTCACATCAAAGGTCTTGAGCCACAAGCCGAAGTGAGGGGTAATGCGGAGGAAGGGCTCATAGACGAAAATAAATGACGAGATGTGGAGAAGGGAGTCCGGGGCCAGATCGTGAAAATCCAACCCGTAATAGAACATAAGACCCCTGACAAAGGGATCCAGAGCGAGGCCTAGTCCTCGGAGTAAGTGCGAGACGAACACAACGCTCCCGTTGGGTTCGGGAGTAGGGACGACCTGCCCTCGGGCGGGCAGCCTATGCGAAATTTCGGCGGTCAGATATCTGGCTTCCCTCAACTTCTTGATGTCCTCCTCCGTGATGGAGGAAGGCATCCACCGGCCTTGAAGGCTGGATCCGGACAAGATTGAAGGTCTGAAGCACCTGACCTGGGCTTTGGGTGTTAGAACTCAAGGCGGGGAAGGATTCGATTGAGCACGGGAGGGAAGAAGTAAAGGCCTTGTCCCTTTATAAAGAGGGTGAATATCAAGCGTCCTCCTCGTGGCCGTTTGGGACTTGCCTAAAATCTAGGAGTCCTAGGTACGGTTGGGTTACCCACATTCGTATTGATGAGAATCCCGTAAATAAGGGGAACACGATCTCTGCTTTGACAAGACGTGTCAAGAAACCGCCTCGCATTATGTGCGGGGCTGGTTAAGGAAAAATGGTTCAAATAATTACCAGGCCATGGCATGATGTCATGCTGCCAAAACGTGTTAGCAGATTGGATTTGTGGAAATATTATTCTCTCTACGATGGTATGTGGAACTTATTTTGCAGGGTCGGACACTATCCTTGTATTCAAACTCTTCTGTGGTGTATTCGGAGGAGGTACCCGCCTTGCAATGCCGAAGACAACACTGCGCACCGGACTCATTGTCATTGAAGCCTGGTTCAGGGGCTACTGAGGGAGTCCTGGATTAGGGGGCCTCCAGACAGCTGGACTATATCCTTTGGCCGAATTGTTGGATTATGAAGATACATGATTGAAGACTTCGTCCCGTGTCCGGATGGGACTCTACTTGGCGTGGAAGGCAAGCTAGGCAATACGGATATGTATATCTCCTCCTTTGTAACCGACCTTGTGTAACCCTAGCCCCCTCCGGTGTCTATATAAACCGGAGGGTTTTAGTCTGTAGGACAACAGACAATCATACCATAGGCTAGCTTCTAGGGTTTAGCCTCTCCGATCTCGTGGTAGATCAACTCTTGTAATACCCATATTATCAAGTATAATCAAGCAGGACGTAGGGTTTTACCTCCATCAAGAGGGCCCGAACCTGGGTAAAACATCATGTCCCCTGCCTCCTGTTACCATCCGCCTTAGACGCACAGTTCGGGACCCCCTACCCGAGATCCGCCGGTTTTGACACCGACACCCTAGTATTCAGAAGGCCGAATTTGGGGCGCTATACACGCCTAAGCCGGACAAGGCCGACTCCTCGCCAGAAGAGGAAAAAGTCTTTAAGGACTTGAGACCTCTCGAACAGCGACCAGTCTCTCGCCTTATCATGACAGTCAGTTTTCGGCTTTCTCTACTGAGGTGCTCGTCCGGAAGAACCGGGACACAATCACAGTAGTTCTCCCACCGCTACCTTAGCCTATATAGCGGAACGTAAGGTACCAAAGCATGGGAGCCGTTCAAACCCAACTATTGACCCAAGACATGATTCAGAGCTGATGCATATAATGCTATAAGTTCGGGATGCCGCACTGTTGAAAGTGTTCAGACTTCTCGCGTCGTATTATGGGGTAAACGAAAGCCCCTGGCGTACTCACCGTACCCGAATGTACGGGTGCGGATTGTCGTGAATGGACATATAAGAAAAAAAGGATGAATAATGCAATAATAGACTAATTCTATGCATTGTTATTTAAATAATACGTCGAAGCGTATTGGTACAAGTAGCAATAAGCAGAAGGTAGGACTATTTGACATGTCCTATCCAAGGGCAAGCTACGTATGGATAGTAGAAAGCGGGTATATCGATTAATATTAGAGACCACCTGAGGGTTCCCGTGTACATCTTAGCTTCTTGCCGCCTTGGTTGTTCCTTCCCGTAATGCGTCCGGCAATCGTTCTGCCGAAAAGGGCTTCCAGAGAGTTAGGCCCTGAAAGAGAAAAGAAATGATAAAGGTATACAGCCCCTAGGGTGGTTAAGCCGCATTGCGGGACGTGCCCTTATCGTGCCCCCGCCTATGTCCATGGTATTTTCAGTGCGTAATTATGTACGCGCAGCACGGATTTCGTCGCTTGACTAGGACTGGGATGGGGGCGAATTGCTAGGCGAGCTCTGAACGTGCCAGGCGATCCTGTTGCAGTTTACTCCGGACTCGCTTGAAGGTGTCCGGGGACTGTATTGCCGAATTAGTGGTTTGCCGTAAAAGGCTGCTTTGTGCTTCTGCTGCGAGGGCCGCAGTGTGCTCTTCCGTACGGAGCAAGCGTTCTGTGTTTCCATTTATTGTTATGACCCCCCTAGGTCCTGGCATCTTGAGCTTGAGGTATGCGTAATGCGGTACTGCATTAAATTTTGCAAATGTTGTTCGTCCAAGCAGTGCGTGATAGCCACTGCGAAACGGGACGATATCAAAGATTAACCCTCGCTTCGGAAGTTGTCCGGTGATCCAAAGACCACTTCCAGTGTGATTGAGCCCGTGCAATGGGCCTCTACACCTGGGATGACATCCTTAAAGGTGGTTTTGGTGGGTTTGATCCTCGAGGGATCGATACCCATTTTTCGCACTGTATCCTGATAGAGCAGGTTCAGGCTGCTGCCGCCATCCATAAGGACTCGAGTGAGGTGAAACCCGTCGATGATGGGGTCTAGGACTAGTGCGGTGGATCCGCCATGACGGATACTGGTGGGGTGGTCCCTGCGATCAAAGGTGATCAGACAAGCGGACCATGGGTTGAACTTTGGAGCGACGGGCTCCATCGCATAGACGTCCCTTAGTGCACGCTTCCACTCCCTCTTGGGAATGTGGGTTGCGTATATCATGTTCACCGTCTTCACTTATGGGGGGAACCCCTTCTGTCCTCCCGTGTTCGGCAGCCGGGGCTCCTCCTCGTCATCACTATCCAGCCCCTTGTCCTTGTTTTTGGCATTTAACTTCCTGGCCTGCTTGAACACCCATCATTCTCTGTTGGTGTGATTGGCTGGCTTGTCGGGGGTGCCGTGGATTTGACACGAGCGATCCAATATGCGATCCAAACTGGACGGAACCGGAGTACTTCTTTTAAATGGCTTTTTCCACTGACCGGATCTAGAGCCTCTGAATCCGGCATGGACTGTCGTATCATCGGTGTTATCGCCGTTGTTGCGGCGCTTTGGTCTGTTACGACGTGGTCTGCCGTTGGCATCTTTGGTATCCGAAGTTCCCGGATTCCTTGATGTGTTGTTGCTGCGAGCCAGCCAGCTATCCTCGCCCGCGCAAAAGCGGGTCATGAGTGTCGTGAGGGCTGCCATAGACTTCGGCTTCTCCTGGCCAATGTGGCGGGCAAGCCACTCGTCACGGATGTTATGCTTGAATGCCGCTAGGGCCTCTGCATCCGGACAGTCGACGATTTGGTTTTTCTTGGTCAGGAACCGTGTCCAGAATTGCCTGTCCGATTCCCCTGGCTGTTGAGTTATATGGCTCAAGTCATCAGCATCCGGTGGTCGCACATAAGTGCCCTGGAAGTTGTCAAGGAATGCGTCTTCCAAATCCTCCCAACTGCCGACGGAGTCTGCTGGCAAGCTATTCAGCCAATGCCGAGCTGGTCCTTTGAGTTTTAGTGGGAGGTACTTGATGGCATCTAGATCGTCACTGCGAGCCATGTGGATGTGAAGGAGGAAATCCTCGATCCATACAGCGGGATCTGTTGTACCATCATACGAGGTTTAAAACCCTCCGGGAATTCGTGATCCATAACTTCATCAGTGAAGCATAGGGGGTGTGTGGCGCCTCTGTGCCGGGCTATATCACGACGCAGTTCATATGAGTCTTGTCTGCTGTATTCGGCCCGGCCAGATTTATCTTTGGTGTATCCGGCGCGACGATCATCGTCCCATGTTGGCGCGCGCGCCCTTGACCCGTATATTGACCTGCAAGTTTTGCTCTGCTGTCCACTACATCTCGCAGGTCCCGTGTGTTGCCCCGGGCCTTGGTATTTTTGATTGAGTGGCGGCGGGGTGCAGGCTGAACTTCAGGTTGAAACGCCTTCCTGGCTCGGCCATGCGGCGGCCGGTCAGCCGCATCGTACACTGGTGATGGAGATTTCAATGCTTCCTCCTCTAGGTGAGGTAGCAACCTGCATTTTGGGTAACTCTTGGAGGGGCGCTCGAGTTCGTATTCCTCGGCCGCAAGGACTTCGGTCCATCTGTCTGCTAGCAAGTCTTGATCAGCTTGAAGCTGTTGTTGCTTTTTCTTTAGGCTATTTGCTGTGGCCATAAGCCGGCGCTTGAAGCGCTCCTGCTCGACGGGATCCTCAGGCATGATAAATTCTTCATCGCCGAGGCTCACCTCATCTTTGGAGAGAGGCATATAATTGTCCTCCTCCGGTTCTCCATCTGCCGCCTGCTCTGGAGGGCTAGCTTGTTCATCCTCCCGCTCTACATCGTACTGGAGGGGGTTGTGGTTGTCTTGGGCGCTATCTGGAGTTTTACTATCTCCTGTGCTGGTATCACTACTTTTGCTGTGGCGGGACTTAGAGCGGCGCCGCTGACGTTGGTGCTTGGGTTGCTTCTTGGAGGGGTCATCCTCCGCTGTCTCGTCGCCATTGCCTTTTTGGGAGTGTCCACCATGTATATATCATATGATGAGGTGGCGGTCCAGCGCCCTGTGGGCGGTGGTTCCTATTCGTCTCCTGCATCGTCGTCCATACCGTCGATGTCTTCGGAGTCGAAGTCGAGCATGTCGGTTAAATCGTCGACAGTGGCTACTAAGTGGGTGGTGGGTGGGCAACGAATTTCTTCGTCGTCCGCATCCCATTCTAGCCAGACATAGTTCGGCCAAGGCTCTCCCGACAAGGAGAGAGACCTTAACGAATTTAGCACATCGCGGAAAGGCGAGTGCCGAAAGATATCCGCGGAGGTGAACTCCATGATCGGCGCCCAGTCAGATTCGATGGGCACGGATGCAGGCGGCTCGGAGTCCGTGGCCGGAGACGAGTCCAGTGGTTTGGCGACACGGCTCTCGTAAGGGGTGAAGTCAGTATCCGTCTCTATCGCCACTGAGAGTGCGGCCTCCATGGCGGGGTCTATCCCTCCGCTCTCGGATGGCGCAATTTGCTCCGAATTGACGGCCGAAGTAGTTGCAGATGCGATCTCCCACATACTGTCCGACAGCAGAGTTACGTCATGCTCATCGTGACTGTGCGGCGCACCTGGCATGGGCTCGAATCCGTTGAAGATCAAGTCTCCGCGGATGTCGGCAGTGTAGTTTAAGTTTCCGAATCTGACCTGATGGCTAGGGGCATAGCTCTCGATCTGCTCCAGATGGCCAAGCGAATTGGCCCGTAGTGCAAATCCACCGAATACGAAGATCTGTCCGGGAAGGAAAACCTCACCTGGACCGCATCGCTACCGATGATCGAAGGAGCCATCAAGCCTTACGGTGACAACATAGTGGAACTCTCAATGAAAGCACCAATGTCGGTGTCAAAACCGGCGGATCTCGGGTAGGGGGTCCCGAACTATGCATCTAAGGCGGATGGTAACAGGAGGCAGGGGACACGATGTTTACCCAGGTTCGGGCCCTCTTGATGGAGGTAATACCCTACGTCCTGCTTGATTGTTCTTGATGATATGAGTATTACAAGAGTTGGTATACCACGAGATCGTAGAGGCTAAACCCTAGACGCTAGCCTATGGTATGATTGTATGCTGTCCTACGGACTAAACCCTCCGGTTTATATAGACACCGAAGGGGGCTAGGGTTACACAGAGTCGGTTACAAGGGAGGAGATCTACATATCCGTATTGCCTAGCTTGCCTTCCACGCCAAGGAGAGTTCCATTCGGACACGGGACGAAGTCTTCAATCTTGTATCTTCATAGTCCAACAGTTCGGCCAAAGGATATAGTCCGGCTGTCCGGAGACCCCCTAATCCAGGACTCCCTCAGATGTCAAATGTGGACACAACCCTCTTGGTAATTCGAAACAAGACGTTCAAAAAATTGGAATAGCTTGCACCATAGCTTTCACCAAAACTTCCTTGCCAACAGCCGACAAGGATTTCTCAATCCATCCAATCACCTTTTCCAGAGTCTATCCTTTAGGTACTTAAAAGATCCATTCCTTGATGAACACACATCTGAAGGCAAGCCTAGATAACGCTCACTTGGGGATTCATTAAGAACAAGCAGAATATTTTTGATCAATTGATGAGTGTCATTGGGGCAATCTTTACTGAAGAAAATTGACGATTTATCACCATTGATTGTCTAGAAGCCTAAAAATAGTTATCCAACAGAGTGGACACCTCCTCCGCCCATTCTCCCAAACCCTTGCAGAACAACATGTTGTTGTTTGCAAACAAAAGGTGATTACCCGGCGGTGCCGACTATGCCACTTTAACGCCTGCAAGGTGTGATGAGTGAACACTGGATTTCAAAAGACCTGAAAGGCCCTCTACCGCCAACATGAAGAGATAGGGTGAAACTTGATCACCTTGACAAAAACCTTGTTTAGGCATGGAGGGCTTCCTCGTTCCTATCCCAGGCGGCGTGGGACTCCGCCTCCGCTACCTCGGTCTTGAGGGTTGTCGCGGCTAGTTCCTCGCACGGTGGCCACACCGCAGTGGTCGGGCCATGACAAATGCCAACATCGACCTCCGATTCGGAGCCCGACGCAGCGGGGACGAGGCGCCACCGCAAGGGTGGCGTCGCCAACCGATGGTCGCCTCGTCCTGCGAGGCCGCAATCACACGCCTCAAGCCGCTGGCGCCGTCGGATCCAAGCGTCATTTGCACGGGTGCAATAGATTCACGTCGAAGCGATTTCGACTGCGGAGCTGCGGTCCCGAGACTGGCGGAGAGCCAGTCGGATAGCCAACTCCTCTTCGTCTTGGTCCTAGTTGATGGATTGGGAGATCTCCGGGTCAGATCTGCTGCCCACCATTCAAGTGAAGGCCAAAGATTGCCAGGAGATTGAGGGCGGAGTGGAATGGCTATGGTTTGATCAGGATGTGAATAGGGATGAATATATGTTTCTTTTAGCAACAAGGACGAATATATGAGGGGTCATGATGAACCATAGTGGGCCGGATCTCACATGACGGACGCTTCCGGCCGTGACTGTACGTCCTCATATCTGCCACATATAAATTGGGTATGGGGGTGCGGCCACATATAAATTGGGTATGGGGGTGCGGCCAGTCAGCCCAAACGTTTGGACTGCATTTTTGCCAGATTCGGTTGGTCAGAACAATGACCGGGTAGGCTGGATGTTTGGGGCGGATATGGAGCTCCGGTTGTAGGTGCTCTTAGCTACGGCCATGCCGCATAATTTGCTCGAGAAAAGAAATCATGTGAAGGCAATGTACCTCTGCTGTTGCATCGACTTGCAAAGGGCAAAATGACGAGGTACAAGCATGTAGCCCAGACCAGTGAGCAGTGACACAATTCGCATGGTATTATTGATGCTTAAACAAGAAATGGATTCTTTCCGGAGTTAACTTGCTCCCGGCACAACACGCATCTACTCACTCCAGAGTCCAGGATGGGAGTATATCAATCACAAACGGGAGCGAACGGCACAAAAAATATACATTTCCATTGGCCTAACCGCCATGCTCCCCCACCCGCTAAACCCCCAGCTACCTACACCGTCAACTCTCGAACTCGTCACCGTCGTCCCTTCTCCGGTCGGTTGTTTACCGCCGGCGAAAAATCGACTGAAACCGTAAAAAAAATGAATAACAATTGCAAAAAAAGAAAAAAAAACTTGGGCAAAGAACATGACATAGAGGCGCCAGGACACTATTATCTATGCAATTTTAACTTTACTCAGACGGAATTACGGCGTCGGGGCGGCCGGAGGTGTGCCCCTCGACCGCTCCTCCTCCGGGGTGCCCCGCGCGCTCTCCTCGGTTGTCGTCTGGCCATGGCCACCGCCGATCTCCTCGATCATTCTGACCACGTCCGGGGCGTCCGGCCGCGCGTCCGGCACGGTGGCCACGCACGCCATGGCCACCTGCAGCAGTGCCACCATCTCCTCCTCGGCGCTCGCGCCGAGCCGCACCAGCTCGACGTCGAACACCTCGGCGGTCCACTCCTCGCGCACCACGGACTGCACCCACCGTGGCAGGTCCAGCGTGCCGTCGCCCTCGAGGGACGCGTGCGTCGGGGACTTGCCGGTGAGAAGCTCCAGCAGGAGGACGCCCAGGGAGTAGACGTCGGCCTTGAACGTGGGACGGCGCGTGTCCACGACCTCCGGCGCGCGGTAGCCGCCGGCGCCGGCGCGGGTGGACGACGGGGCGAAGATCGGGTGGAGGCAGAAGTCGGAGAGCGCGGCGGCGTCGTAGTCCGGTCGGAGCAGGACGTTGGAGGACTTGACGTTGCCGTGCGCGAGGTTGTGCGCGGAGTGCAAGTGCGCAAGCCCGCGAGAGGCGGACAGCGCCGAGAGCATGCGCGCGTCCCAGTCCATCGGCGTCCGGCCGGAGCCCCGGCTCCCTGCATGTGCATGCAAATTTCCCGGTGAGAAATATTTGACGAATGGCACTAGCAAAATCGCAAAGTGCAAAACTAAAATTTTGCAAGGACTATCAGCATTTCATGGTGTTTGCCACGCCTTTTTTTTAGTTTCGGCAGTATCTTAGTTAACTATAAACACAGTGAAGAACCAAAACGAATATTGACTAAATTTTCTTTTGCGCAAGAAACCAATAATAAGACGTGCCGCGTCCGTGAACTAACAACTTATATAGTCTGCTGCTAATCTAAAATACCCAGAGTCATGCAAGATTGAAGAATCCAAATCAATCATCTTGAACTGGTCCATGATTAAGGGGCGGAGGTTGGTCACACACAATTAGTTTTTTCAACCAAAATGTGGTACAGAGAACGCAGGCTGCAACGTAACAAAGAGGGCAGCTCATGTCCATTGGACATCAACAACCACAACCGAAACAATCAATCGGCTGCCGTAGTAGGTTAAGTAGGACCGAAATTAAATCGACAAGAGACTATAGAACATAGGAAATATATAGTAAGTACATATATTTTTCCGGCCACTAAATAAGCGCATCTGGCAGGTACATTCTAGACTAATACATGCCACTTTCCGGAAGAAAAAAAACATATAATTGTTCATGGCAGACCTTCAAACACACCGGAAATGGTAGTGGTCACAAACAACGCTGGTAGTCATACTTGCAGAAGACAAGCTTCAATTGAAAAAAAAACACAATGGGACACTACCAACTACCATCAATATACAAAATGTATTTGTGAACTCGGAACAGAGCAAGGAAGCACGTATAGCTATTTCGCTGAGGGGTCGGCCGGGTACCCAAATGCAAGATTGTGGTTTTTGGCAAGTACTCTATTTTTATTTTTTTTTTGAGGGAAGGCAAGTACTCTAATGGGGATCAATGGCCAGCAGAATGGCCGACCCCTGCGTTGTTTGCCGCAGGGGCAGCATTCAAGCTGCCGATTGTGTCATGCATGCATATGTGGATGTCAGCATTGACTGGGGCCTGGACCCATATGCCATAGTGGAGACATGCAGAGGACATGCAAGATTGCCACTTGCCGCCGCAGGACCTCAGCTTAGTCAAAATCTCATACTGTACTGTCAACTTTGACAACTGCGATTCTGAACTCAGCAGTCAATATAGAGTATGTATACGTAACGTAATATGGTGGCAGGATGGATAACGTGCAACCACCTGACTGTTCATTCGCCTGTCATCATCATCTATCCCTTTTTCCGGGCAGGTGAGGCTGTGATCGCAAGCAATTAAGATGGCCGCGAGGGAGGGACGACGAGGCACAGACATGGCGTGGAGTGAATGCCTGCTTGCACTGGAGTGCGGCGTTTTGGTCATGAAATTTTTCCCACATGCAGCGTACACCCGTATGATACTGTTGATTTGTTTTCCCAGAATTTTGGAAGATTGAAACCATTTTTTAAAATTTTCAAAAAAAAAAAACATCCATGGAGCCCGAGCACCAGAAGGCATTTCCGGCTTGCAGTGCCACTTGTTCATCAGCTAAACGCATGCGCAGCGAGGCAAGAGGCGAGCACTTTTAGGTGGGATCATGGCAAGGCCAAGTGGTTCGGCACTCACCGCTCACCGCTCAGCACGACAACTCACACCACATTATTCTACTTGGAGCCTCCCCACCCCCAATCTTGCATGCTTGCCAAGTATGAGATGCAGTATGAACATAAACGATGTACTAGTACGTGCTGCTATGCGTACTATAGCATAGATTGATGGAGCACCCTAGCTTCATCGTGCATTTGTGCTGCCATGCCACTTGCCAGGGTATTGACTTTGGGTTTAGTGTGGGGCAGCACTTGGGACTCGGCACATGGCGGTGCGTTGCAGAGGGGCATTTGCGCACCTCTTTACACGCCCAACAGCGCACACGGGTACACACTAGAAGCAAGTAGCACCGGGCGACAATTCCCACAGCCACAGCAAAAGTGGCCCCCAAATGTATTGTATGGCAATGACAGATATGGCGCCAAGAGTACACCAAACTAGCCTTCCATTCTATTCAATGTGCCCTAGCAATTTGCATTTGCATTTCTGGATCGGAATGTGAAAAAAAAACTATTTGTGGCACGCACCCAGCCAGCGTGAGCAGTGAGGTGAGGACCATCATCGCTTTACAGCCCAAACCTCGCATCCATCGCACCATACTTGGCATCAGAGAAAAGCGATGACGAAGCAGAAAGATCAAGAAAACAAATGAGGATCAAAGAAAAGGAACAGCGCGGAAGAGAGAGGGGGAGCAGGGGAAAAGCGCGCCGCAACTACCGTCGGCCGTCCACAACACATGCCGTCACATCGACATCGATTGTTCGTTCTCTTTTTTAGCTATGGGGAGAGGAATTTTCCGAGTAAATTGCCGCCCATCAACCATTCCATAGCCACCTGCTTGCAGCCGACCATCAATGCCGGACAATTCCGGCAGAATCTTGCACTGCACGGTGCCATTCTATGTGTCCTCGTCGCTAGCGTAAAGGAGTAGTAGTGGAGTACTATCACTTATTGATGAATTTTCGCCCGACGCCGGCCTGAATTTTGTCGACAGTTCCTATGATGGCGCACCACGCAGTAATCCTAGCCAAGCAAAGCGGGTAGCAGGCAATGCGGTGATGCTGCGAGTGCGACGGCGGCGATGGCGACGATCTCCCCCCGGTCACGACGGCAACGGCGGCGATGGCGATTCGATACAATGTACTACTAATAAATTTGGTTTCAGAAAAGAAAACAAGATGATGGTGCGAGGCTGACCGTGGAGCATGGCGGAGAGGCTGCCGTTGGGGAGATAGTCGTAGACGAGGAGCTTCTCGTCCTTGGAGAAGTAGTAGGCGCGGACGGGGAGCAGGTTGCGGTGCTCCACCCTGCCCAGCGCCTCCATGTGCGCGTCGAACTCGCGCCGCGCCACCGCCACGTCCTTGAGCCGCTTCACCACCACCGTCGTCCCCTCCTCCAGCACCGCCTTGTACGACGTCCCCACGCTCCCCTTCCCCAGCACCTCCGCCGACGCGCGCAGCAGGTCCTCCAGGTCGAAGCTGTACCCCGCGCCCTTCCCCAGGAACACCAGCCGGCTCGCCTCCCCCGTGCCGGCGCCCGCGGCCACCGCCGCAGCGGCCGCCGACCCGGAGGTGCCGCCTCCCATGTCGTCCTTCGACGAGGACGTCATGCCGGTGACATCGCCGGACGCTGGCGGAGCCACTCCTCTTGTCTGCCCCACCGCCGCCGCGGACGTGGCCTTTGGTCCCTCGCGGGGGCCACTCCGCCGCCGGGACCTCGCGCAGAGCACGATGGCGGCAAGCAGGAGCAGCACGACGACCACGGCACCCACGACGATGCCCGCAATCGCCGCGCCTGAGAGCTTCCTCTTCTTGTTAGACACCGCCCCGGGCTCGTCGCTGGGGCTCATCCCGGGAGCCGGCGACGGGGACGGGAAGAAGGGGCTGCAAGCGGGCAGCGGTTTGCCGCACAGCTGGAGGTTCCCGGCGAAGGAGTCCGCCGGGAAGCGCGCGAGGGCCTGCGGAATGGAGCCGTTGAGGCTGTTGACGGAGACATTGAAATCCTTGAGCTCCGGGTTGGTGATGCTGGGGATTTTGCCGAAGAGGCGGTTGCCTTCGAGGCGCAGAGAGCGCAGGGAGGCGAGGCTGTTGAGCGCGAAGGGGATGGGGCCTGACAGATTGTTGTGGGAGAGGACGAGCCTCTCGAGGGCCGCGAGCTTGCCGACCCCCGACGGGATGGCGCCGGAGATCATGTTGTTCTGCAGGAAGATGGCGCGGAGGCTGGAGAGCTGGAGCAGATCGTCAGGGATACCCCCGATGATGCGGTTGGAGCGGAGCGACAGCACCTGCAGGTTGGGGAGGCGGCTGATGGTCGCCGGCGGGATGGCGCCGACGAGGCCGACCCCCGGGAGGCGCAGCTGGACGACGGTGGACTGGGCGGCGTCGCACGTGACCCCGACCCAGGAGCAGGCCGGCGTGGAGGTGTTCCAGCCGAGCCTCCGCTCGTGGGGCGTGGCCGTGAGGAACGCCAGCAGCGCGGACCGCTCGCTCGGCGGCGGCTCCGCGAAGGCGAGGCATGCGAGCGACGCGACGGCCGCCAGCAACACCGCGCGGGACACGGCGACGGCCATTGCGACGGGCGCGTCTACGAGGAAGGCATTGGGGAGCAGAGCAGAGGTGGAGCTGCCTGCCTTGGTGGCTTCCTGGGGGAAATTTTGGGGCGAAGGAAGTGGGAGTGTGCGCGGCGGGGAGAGTTTTATGCGGTGGACGGACGGGTTGGGTTGGTGACTGACGGACCGGCGACTAGTGTACGGTAGCTGGCATCGACGAGAGACGCACTGCCACTGGCTCGGCTCGAAATGGCACACTGCCACAGTGAGCGCGCCCGTGACGGCGTCGGGTACTCGGCCGCGCTGCCATGTGTTTGGACTCGTTGGTTTCTGGGCTAGCTTGGCTGGCCGGGTCACCCTCACGCGTAGGAGCATGTCGTACCACGGTTCCTGGCTGGATACGATAGAATACGAATATACGCGGGATAGCGCTCGAAAATGCTGGTGCGTACCGTACTCTCTGCAGGAATTACGCCGCATTTGCAGCCGTGGTCAATACGGATTGACCATCTGCAGCACTTATGGATTGGTCGTCAGGCCCGTCTGCGATACACACACAGTTGGGGATAACACTCTGTCCAGCCAAGAGTATGTCTTTTCCAGTTAAAAATGGGAGTAGGCGTCGGCGCAGTTCAATTCGTCATCTCGATACCGTGCCATTCACTGTTTTACCTACATCCACAGCAGGGAGCTTACTCCCTCAAAAAGATGAGCTTGATCTTGCTTTATTAATTGCGCCTTCCACGGGTCGCGTAGTTTGGAGGGTGCAGCCGTCGTCACAAACGTGCTTTCGGCAGTGTTAAGAAAGATAGAAAGAAAGAATGTCGTCGACAGAATAACACCAGCTAGCAACCAAAGAACATCGGAATCTTTAGTAGCTTGGCGCTGCAGTAAAGTGAAAATTTCCGTCCAAACAGTCCCATCATTCGACGACCACGCAGAGGAAAAGAAAACAACAAGGAAAACGAGCAGATGGATAAGCCTGGATGGACAGCTACATCATATGCAGCACCCGAAAGCCGGCAAGCCGGTCTGCCGCCGCCCGCACGCCGTGGACGGTTAACCGTTGGCTACGCCAAGATGGTACGCGAGGGAGCTCGCCGATCGCCGTCCCAGATCGGATCGATTATTATGGAGGCCAACAACCAGGAGCACGTTAACCATGACTCCACTAGCCAGGACTCGCGCGCGCACGGCGGTGAGCATAGTTAACGGCGCTTTACGAGCTGGCGATCAACACCCAGACGCTGTTATCAAATCATCTTTGTTGCCGCCTCGTCTCTTGATCAGCGCGCCTGTGTCGTCATCGCTTCGCTCTCGATGCTGCTTGATGGTACGGCCAGACCAGACTGGGTTTCGCATCTGCCTGACGCCTCCAACTCAAGAGTACATTGGGGCTAAGCGCATCTCTAAGGATGAAATGTAAATTTGCTCCGGTATTCATCCGCGGATATGGATGCCAGAGTCGGTCATCCACTCAACGCTGCCCACATACATTTCAAGTCGGATTTCAATTTAATAGACAAAATCAATGCAAACCGGTTGATATTCATCACAATTCAAAAAGAAACTAGTACAAATCATTCATACATAGTATGCAAGTATAATGATGTCTCAAATTCGATGTCCAACAAGTTTTCGAACGCATCATTTAATCCCACACATATTGCCCATCAGCTTCATCCAACAATGTGTGTACCTAAATGACCGTCCCTCTGTCCCGTGGTACATCAAGGTAGCGCGTACGGGCTATGCAATGTGTAGAGCAACTTTGAGTGAATGAATGGTTCAATCGACAAGTTGAGAAAGAAGAAACAAAACATATGATATCCTCATCTGCCGCGTGCAATGGCCACCTTGCCTCCACTTGAGCAACTCTGTGACAAAACTTGGTGACGATGGTTTCGATGGTGTGCCATCGATATGATAACGACCTCACGTTGCGATCATGGATGATGTGCATGTCGTAGGACGCAATGTGCTTTCATGCGTGAAACGATTCATGCACTTGCTGCCAGAAGCCCCCCTGCTCTTGCCTACGAAATCTATGGATATGACCAACCACGCATCGCACAACAACTCATCCTACATGGTCAAGTACCCTGCCATCCTTCTTACTCTGAAAAAAAACATGGCGTCTGAAAAAAGCTCAATGGCGTTTGACCGAACACCTGCCGAGCATGGTGGCCGTCATGGAGGTCGTCGACAGGGTGGCGAAGTGTACCGGGTACAAACGGCTCCAGGGTGGACAACATCGTCGTAAAAGGCGAGCGGGCGTGTCAGTGCTGGTTGCGAACATCCGACGATGCCTGTGTGGCGACCAGAGAGGTATAACGATAGAGGTGGAGGGTGCTGATGCAAAGCAAGGGGAGAAGTGGCAGAGTAGAAGAAAATGGGGCTGGAAGGGCGGATTTAGTGGGACTCGGGTGTCGGAGTCCAACGTGGTTGTCACCCGGACTCCCGCACCTCCCCCCACTTTGTCTCCACTTTGCGGAAGAAAGTGTGTCTGGAGTGCCAAGCGAATCGATACAGGCCCGCGTTGGATGGCTTCCGCTATCCGGACCTATGCAGGCGGTTTGAGGGTCGACGCTGGAGATGACCTAATCAATTAGCTGATCTGCTGGCGGTTAATCCACCATCGTAGCATTATAAGAGCATCTACATGAATCCTTCTCAAATGCTTCCTATATGCCGGGGCAAAACCCATGCGGACATGCGTTGTTATCCAGCGGGTTCGTGAGGATACAGCTCCAGCATGCCGCCTGAGGGGTTAAAATCCGACTATTTAAGTTGTATAGTGACCCCCAATGCTAGCCACAGTCTCATCCCCCCCACCTGGCGACGTCACCCCCACATCTGCTCGTAACTCAGAGCTCGCCACCCACCTGTAGCCATGGCCCAACAGCGAATCACCACCTAGGCGACACTCATTCTGGAGAGCCAGTTGGAACTCCTCGAGGATATGCGGGCCTGACGCGCCGCTCGAATCGCGACTCATCCGCATCCGAACACTCTGGAGCATTAGGAGGCTTGCTGGACGGTGATGGGTTGGATGAGATTCATCATGTAATCGAGTTAGTCTTGTTAGGGCTTGATCCCTAGTATCCATTATGTTCTGAGATTGATATTGCTATGACTTTGCTATGCTTAATGCCTGTCACTAGGGCCCGAGTGCTATGATTTCATATTTGAACCGTTTACGTTTTCGCAATTATATGTATGTTGGTGATCTGATTTTGCAAGCTATATGCACCTATTACGTGTTATGATCTGTAAACCCCAAGGTGACAATAATTGGGATACTTTCTGGTGATGACCATAGTTTGAGGAGTTCATGTATTCACTATGTGTTAATGATTTGTTCCGCTTCTTTGTTAAAAGGAGGCCTTAATATCCCTTAGTTTCCTTATGGACCCCGCTGCCACAGGCGGGTAGGACAAAAGATGACATGCAAGTTCTTTTCCATAAGCACGTATGACTATTTACGGAATACATGCCTACATTATATTGAAGAGCGGGAGCTAGTTTTGTGTCGCCCTAGGTTATGAATATTATATGATGAATATGATCCAATGAAATCATCGATCTAATGCCTATGAGCTTTTCAAATATTGTCCTTTCTAAGTTACTACTGTCGTTACTACTGTTATAATTGCTACAAAATTACAGCTATTGTTGTTACTGTTACTATTGCTGCTACTACTATTGCTATCGTTATCAAACTATCATACTACTATGCTACCGATCACTTTGCTGCAGATATTTAGTCTCCAAGTGTGGTTGAATTGACAACTCAACTTCTAATACTTGCAAATATTCTTTGGCTCCCCTTATGTCGAATCAATAAATTTGGGTTGAATACTCTACCCTCGAAAATTGTTGCGATCCTCTATACTTGTGGGTTATCAGCATGCAGGAGTTGATATACTTGTCTCGGACGTGATGCCTATATACATGATCATTGCCTTGAATATCGTCATAACTATGCTCTTTTCTATCAATTGCCCAACAGTAATTTGTTTACCCACTTTATGTTATGTTGAAGAGAGAAGCCTCTAATGAAAACTATGACCCCCAGATCTATCTTTATCATGTATTAAAATTCAAAAAATACCTTTCTGCAATTTATTTACCATTATTTTATTTTATTTTATTTTTTGTTTATCTATCTATCAGTATCAGACTTGATCTCTGCAATTAACCACTAAGGGGATTGACAACCCCTTTATTTGCGTTGGATGCAAGTATTTTTTTGTGTAGGTGATGTTCATGAGGTCTTGTGTGGTTCTCCCACTGGATTGATAACCTTGGTTCTTAACTGAGGGAAATACTTATCTCTACTGTACTGCTTTCTCTCCTTTTCGAGGAAATCCCAACGCAGCTCACAAGTAGCAAGACCTTCACTATTTCTTACATTTTTGGAGACCCGTAACTGTGAGTGGGCTGAAATTTTGAGGGAATTTTTATCCGAAATTTTGAGGGAATTTTGCGGCGAAAGAAGGGCATCAACCGACCTACAAGGTGCCCACAAGACATCAGGGCGCACCTTGTTGCCTTGTGGGGCCCTCGAGCACTGTCTTGCATTGATTCTTTCTCCCAAAATCGCATGTATTCCCTAAAAAATCTTTGTAAATTTTCATAGTGTTGTTAATTCGTTTGTTATGATTTTGTTGCGAAACAAAAAACATGCACAAACAAGGAGTGACACTAGGCACTATGTTAGTATGTTAGTCCATAAAAATAATATAAAAGTGCATCAAAACCATATAAAATTATTGTAAACATGACATGAATACTTCATAAATTATAGATATGTTGCAGACGTTTCAGGCGCCGGGCCAGATCTATAGGGGAACGTTGCAGAAAACAAAAAAATTTCCTACGTTTTCACCAAGATCCATCTATGAGTTCATCTAGCAACGAGTGATCGGATGCATCTACATACCTTTGTAGATCGCGAGCGGAAGCGTCCAAAGAACGGGGATGAGGGAGTCGTACTCGTCGTGATCCAAATCACCGGAGATCCTAGCGCCGAACGGACGGCACCTCCGCGTTCAACACATGTACGGTCAGCGTGACGTCTCCTCCTTCTTGATCCAGCAAGGGGGAAGGAGAGGTTGATGAAGATCCAGCAGCACGACGGCATGGTGGTGGATGCAGCAGTCACCGAAGCAGGGCTTCGCCGTTCTTCTGCGAGAGGGAGAGGTGTAGCAGGGGAGAGGGAGGCGCCAAGACTTCAGGGTGCGGCTGCCCTCCCTCCCCCCTTTATATAGCCCCCCTAGGGGGTGCGCCGGCCCTAGGAGATGGGATCTCCTAGGGGGGCGGCGGCCAAGGGGAGGAGTGCTCCCCAAGGCAAGTGGAGGCGCCCCCTCCCCTAGGGTTCTCAACCCTAGGCGCATGGGGGCCCAAGGGGGGGCGCACCAGCCCACTATGGGCTGGTTCCCTCCCCCCTTCAGCCCATGGGGCCCTCCGGGATGGGTGGCCCCACCCGATGGACCCCCGGGACCCTTCCGGTGGTCCCGGTACAATACCGTTGACCCCCGAAACTCTCCCGATAGCCGAAACTGCACTTCCTATATATAATTCTTCACCTCCGGACCATTCCGGAACTCTTCGTGACGTCCGGGATCTCATCCGAGACTCCGAACATCTTTCAGATTACTGCATACTCATATCCATACAACCCTAGCGTCACCGAACCTTAAGTGTGTAGACCCTACGGGTTCGGGAGACATGTAGACATGACCGAGACGACTCTCCGGTCAATAACCAACAGCGGGATCTGGATACCCATGTTGGCTCCCACATGCTCCTCGATGATCTCATCGGATGAACCACGATGTCGAGGATTCAAGCAACCCCTTATACAATTCCCTTTTGTCAATCGGTACGTTACTTGCCCGAGATTCGATCGTCGGTATCCCAATACCTCGTTCAATCTCGTTACCGGCAAGTCACTTTACTCGTACCGTAATGCATGATCCCGTGACCAGACACTTGGTCACTTTGAGCTCATTATGATGATGCATTACCGAGTGGGCCCAGAGATACCTCTCCGTCACACGGAGTGACAAATCCCAGTCTTGATCCGTGACAACCCAACAGACACTTTCGGAGATACCCGTAGTATACCTTTATAGTCACCCAGTTACGTTGTGACGTTTGGTACACCCAAAGCACTCCTACGGTATCCGGGAGTTACACGATCTCATGGTCTAAGGAAAAGACACTTGACATTGGAAAAACTCTAGCAAACGAACTATACGATCTTGTGCTATGTTTAGGATTGGGTCTTGTCCATCACATCATTCTCCTAATGATGCGATCCCGTTATCAATGACATCCAATGTCCATAGTCAGGAAACCATGACTATCTGTTGATCAACGAGCTAGTCAACTAGAGGCTTACTAGGGACATGTTGGTGTCTATGTATTCACACATGTATTACGATTTCCGGGTAACGCAATTGTAGCATGAATAAAAGACAATTATCATGAACAAGGAAATATAATAATAATCCTTTTATTATTGCCTCTAGGGCATATTTCCAACAGTCTCCCACTTGCACTAGAGTCAATAATCTAGTTACATTGTGATGAATCGAACACCCATGGAATTCTAGTGTTGATCATGTTTTGCTCTAGGGAGAGGTTTAGTCAACGGATCTGCTACATTCAGGTCCGTATGCACTTTACAAATATCTATGTCTCCATCTTGAACATTTTCACGAATGGAGTTGAAGCGACGCTTGATGTGCCTGGTCTTCTTGTGAAACCTGGGCTCCTTGGCAAGTGCAATAGCTCCAGTGTTGTCACAGAAGAGTTTGATCGGCCCCGATGCATTGGGTATGACTCCTAGGTCGGTGATGAACTCCTTCACCCAAATTGCTTCATGCGCTGCCTTCGAGGCTGCCATGTACTCCGCTTCACATGTAGATCCCGCCACGATGCTCTGCTTGCAACTGCACCAGCTTACTGCCCCACCATTCAAAATATACACGTATCCGGTTTGTGACTTAGAGTCATCCAGATCTGTGTCGAAGCTAGCGTCGACGTAACCCTTTACGACGAGCTCTTCGTCACCTCCATAAATGAGAAACATTTCCTTAGTCCTTTTCAGGTACTTCAGGATATTCTTGACCGCTGTCCAGTGTTCCTTGCCGGGATTACTTTGGTACCTACCTACCAAACTTACGGCAAGGTTTACATCAGGTTTGGTACACAGCATGGCATACATAATAGACCCTATGGCTGAGGCATAGGGGATGACACTCATCTCTTATATATCTTCTGCCGTGGTCGGACATTGAGCTGACTCAATTTCACACCTTGCAACACAGGCAAGAACCCCTTCTTAGACTGATCCATATTGAACTTCTTCAATATCTTATCAAGGTATGTGCTTTGTGAAAGACCTATGAGGCGTCTTGATCTATCTCTATAGATCTTGATGCCTAATATATAAGCAGCTTCTCCAAGGTCCTTCATTGAAAAACTCTTATTCAAGTAGGCCTTAATGCTGTCCAAAAGCTCTATATCATTTCCCATCAAAAGTATGTCATCTACATATAATATGAGAAATGCTACAGAGCTCCCACTCACTTTCTTGTAAACGCAGGCTTCTCCATAAGTCTGCATAAACCCAAACGCTTTGATCATCTCATCAAAGCGAATGTTCCAACTCCGAGATGCTTGCACCAGCCCATAAATCGAGCGTTGGAGCTTGCACACCTTGTCAGCATTCTTAGGACCGACAAAACCTTCCGGCTGCATCATATACAATTCTTCCTTAAGGAAACCATTAAGGAATGCTGTTTTGACGTCCATTTGCCATATCTCATAATCATAGAATATCAAAGGATTATATTTAAACCACTTCTCCTTAGGGTGATCAACATGAGTAGCAAAGGATTCACAAAAAGGAAGCTACTATCTCAGAGTCAAGTCCATATTTAGTGCTAAATTCACGAAAAGCATCGGTATCCATAAAAGATTTAACACAATCAAACTTAGGTGTCATACCTGACTCCTTACCTTCGTCGAGATCCCAATCTTCAGACTTGCGTTTAATTCTTTCCAATAAATCCATTTGAATTCAATAGTCTTCATCATAAAAGATCCAGTACAAGAAGTATCGAGCATGGAGCGATTACTGAGAGAAAGCCGAGCATAAAATTTTGAATAATCATTTCTCTTGAGAGCTCATGATTGGGGCATGAATATAACATTGACTTAAGCCTCCCCCAAGCTTGAGCGATGTTTTCTCCTTCACGAGGCCAAAAATTATATATATAATTACGATCACGATGAAGAAGATGCATAGGATAAAACTTCTGGTGAAATTCCAATTTCAATCGCTTATAGTCCCAAGATCCCATATCATCACATAGCCTATACCATGTCAATGTATCTCCCTTCAAAGATAAAGGGAAGACCTTCTTCTTGAGAACATCCTCGGGCATACCTGCAAGCTTAAATAATCCACAAACTTCATCCACATAGATTAAGTGCAAATCGGGATGCAATGTTCCATCTCCTGCAAAAGGATTAGCTAGCAGTTTCTCTATCATACCCGAAGGAATTTCAAAGTAAACATTTTCAGTAGGTTCAGTAGGTTGAGGAGAAACTCTTTGCTCTACTGGTCGGGGTGAAGATACCCCGAACACACCCCTCAAAGGATTATGTTCCATAGTAACAAGTGACAGTAAATTTCAGCACACTATATAAATTTTCCCTTACCAATGGCGCTTCACTCCCCGGAAACGGCGCCAGAAAAGAGTCTTGATGACCCACAAGTGTAGGGGATCTATCATAGCTTTTCGATAAGTAAGAGTGTCGAACCCAACGAGGAGCAGAAGGAAATGACAAGCAGTTTTCAGTAAGGTATTCTTTGCAAGCACTGAAATTATCAGTAACAGATAGTTTTGTGATAAGGTAATTTGTAACGAGTAGCAAGTAATAAAAGTAAATAAGGTGCAGCAAGATGGCCCAATCCTTTTTGTAGCAAAGGACAAGCCTGGCCAAACTCTTATATGAAAGAAAGCGCTCCTGAGGACACATGGGAATTATCATCAAGCTAGTTTTCATCACGTTTATATGATTCGCGTTCGGTACTTTGATAATTTAATATTTGGGTGGACCGGTGCTTGGATGCTGTCCTTACTTGGACAAGCATCCCACTTATGATTAACCCCCATTGCAAGCACCCGCAACTACAACAAAAGTATTAAGGTAAACCTAACCATAGCATGAAACGTATGGATCCAAATCATCCCCTTACGAAGCAACACATAAACTAGGGTTTAAGCTTCTGTCACTCTAGCAACCCATCATCTACTTATTACTTCCCAATGCCTTCCTCTAGGCCTAAACAATGGTGAAGTGTCATGTAGTCGACGTTCACATGACACCACTAGAGGGATGACAACATACATCTCATCAAAATATCGAACGAATACCAAATTCACGTGACTACTAATAGCAAGACTTCTCCCATGTCCTCAGGAACAAACGTAACTACTCACAAAGAATATTCATGTTCATAATCAGAGGGGTATTAATAAGGATCTGAACATATGATCTTCCACCAAGTAAACCAAGTAGCATCAACTACAAGGAGTAATCAACACTACTAGCAACCCACAAGTACCAATCTGAGGTTTGGATACAAAGATTGGATACACGAGATGAACTAGGGTTTGAGATGAGATGGTGCTGGTGAAGATGTTGATGGGGATTGACCCCCTCCCGATGAGAGGATCGTTGGTGATGATGATGGTGATGATTTCCCCCTCCCGGAGGGAAGTTTCCCCGGCAGAACAGCTCTGCCGGAGCCCTAGATTGGTTCCGCCTCGTGGCGGCGAAGTTTCTTCCCGAAAGCTTGCTTATGTTTTTTCCTCGGATGAAAGACCTCATATAGCCAAAGATGGGCATCGGAGGGCCACCTGGGGGCTCACGAGGCA
>NC_041384.1:409261389-409306036 GCF_002162155.2 Triticum dicoccoides
ATCGATATAAAAGCATGATGCAAAATGGACGTATCAACTCCCCCAAGCTAAGACCTCGCTTGTCCTCAAGCGAAAGCCGAAATTGAAAAATATGTCCACATATTTGGTGATAGAGGTGTCGATAAAAATAAAATACGGACATGAGGGCATCATGATCATTCTTAGAACGACAACATACATACATATATATATATATATATATATATATATATATATATATATATATATATATATATATATATATATATATATATATATATATGGGATAATTCCATTTCTCCCCCTAACTTGAACCCACACCTGGCATTTACCCCTAAATTTTGAGTATGCTCAAATCTGCCCCTGTGCCGTTAGGTGGTGTTATAGAAATACCCCTGAGCGTCGTTTCTGTTAGGTCAAAGGGGTTTGACCGGCTTCAAGAGTTTTCTTGGACAATTATACCCCTCCTTACAAGTGGGGCCAATGGTAGGAAAAAACAAAAAGATTGAGGCCCACCGTACCGGTTCACCTATTCCTCCTTCTTCGACCTCCCTACACACGTGAAACAGGAGGGAGGAGCTCGGGTTCCGGTCATTGCCGGTGACTCCCGACGCGGGAGCGCTCACAGAGTACCACGGCAGTCCGCAATGTCCTACCGCATCTGATATACAGAAGCGCGGCACCCGGAGGCCACGGGGGCCTCACCCTCCTCAACAAAGGTGCGGCCATGGCAGGGCGTTGTCGGGGTCCACCCTACGGTAAACCACACAGCCATTCGTAGAGGGAGAAATCTTCATCATGATGAGAGTGGCGCTCTGGAGGAAGGAATCGGAGAGGGGAAGCCTCAGGGCTCGGCATCGACGGCGCACTTCTTGTCTTCTTCAACTCCAGCGGCATCGTCTCTCGTGATCGTGTGGCCAATGGACTCCCAGAGTTCAAAAATCGCCTACATGAGCTATGTCACTGTCTACTTTGTCTTCCTGCCGAAGGAATTGGCCTGGGATTGCCCCCAATCGCCGGCGCCCCTCTCCTTCTTCCTCAGCTCCGGTCCACCGCCGCCGCGGCCAATCTCCGGCCATGGTGAGCCCCCGGCCTCTACGCCATCTTCCTCGCGTTCTTTATTGCTTCCTGAAGCCATTCACGTCGTTCCCTTGGAGACGCACGACCCCGAGTATATCCCCCGCGAGCTCCGAGCTCCACTGCCCCACTGCCCTCGTTGCCGTACCTCGAGCTCACTGTTTCCCATCCTCCCGGCCACCTCAGTTCACTTCAGATTCGCGCCCACAGCCTCGTAGGACATCTCTGCAGCACATAGACCGCCGTCCGCCGGCATCTTCATGTACATCGCCGTCGTGCCTTAGTGCACGCGCTGGTGTTTACCTTTTTTTAGATCTGCTGGTGTTTAGCTTTTTTTTGAGACAACGCTGGTGTTTAGTTGCTATCGTTAAAAACTTGTCTGGCATAACCGTCCTTGTTAGGTATTCCACGGACCCATGGGCCCTCTACTAACTAAAACAAAAATGCATTAAAGAGACAATGACATGTGGGCCTCCATTATCTAATGACCAGTCCTTGTTGACTGGTCTAACTTTGACTTATTTTTTCTTTTTTTATAGTTTACCTAAATGTGGATTGGTACCACCCATGGGCATTTTGGACAAATGGCATGGTCAAACCCCTTTGACCTAACAGAAACGACGCTCAAGGGTATTTCTATAATACCACCTAACGGCACAGGGGTAGACTTGAGCATACTCGAAATTTAGGGGTAAATGCCAGGTGTGGGCTCAAGTTAGGGGGAGAAATGGAATTGTCCCTATATATATTGTTATATGATCTCTTATGCTAAAGTAACAATTCAATAACAATTTCAAGTATGAATCATAAACTTCATTGAGAACCAACAAACTATAATCTCAGTCATTGAGGCAATTGCAATTTATCTAACATGGGAAAGAGTCAATATAAGAGCTTTTCAGGAAGTCCACATACTGAACTATCATTTAGTCTTTCACAATTGCTAACACTCACGCAATATTTATGGGTATGGAGTTTTAATCAGACACAGAGAAAGATAGGGGCTTATAGTTTTGCCTCCCAACGTTTTACCTCAAGGGTAATGTCAACAATAATAGCTCACGCGGACTCACATCCAATTAGCTATATGTATCTGGATCTTTCCAACACATTGTGCTTGCCAAAGGATAAAATGTAAAAAGGAAAGGTGAAGATCACCATGACTCTTATGTAAGGTAGAAGATAAAAGTAAAAGATAGGCCCTTTGCGGAGGGAAGCAAAGGTTGTCATGCGCTTTTATGGTTGGATGCACAAAATCTTAATGCAAAAGAACGTCACTTTATATTGCCACGTGTGATATGGACCTTTCTTATGCAGTCCGTCGCTTTTATTTCTTCCATATCACATGATCGTATAAAGCTTATTTTCTCCACATTAATAAGTCATACATATTTAGAAGGCAATTTTTATTGCATGCACCGATGACAACTTACTTGAAGGATCTTACTCAATCCATATGTAGGCATGGTGGACTCTCATGGAAAAAACAGGTTTAGGGATATTTGGAACCACAAGTAGTATCTCTACTTGGTGCAAATAAATTGGCTAGCATGGGAGGAAAAGGCAAGCTCAACATGTTGGATGATCCATGACAATATAATTTATCTCAGATGTAAGAAAACATAACCCATTACGTTGTCTTCCTTGTCCAACGTCAGCTCTTTAGCATGTCATACTTTAATGAGTGCTCACAATCATAAAATATGTCCAAGATAGTGTATTTATATGTGAAGACCTCTCTTTCTTTATTACTTCCTATTAATTGCAACGATGACCAAAACTATGTTTGTCAACTCTCAACAACTTTTATTCATCCTACTCTATATGTGAGCTTATTACTCTCCATAAGATCCATATGATCTATTTATTTATTTTTATTTCTTCTCTCTTATTTTATTCCCTCAAGATCATAGCAAAATAATAAAGCCCTTGACTCAACACTAATCTTTATTATATATAGCTCACGGACTTGATTACATAGGAAGATCATAAAGCAAAACTCACAACTAGATCATACTAAAACTTTATTCTACTAGATCAAGATATTACCAAAAGGATCGAACTAAGAAAACCAGTAAAGATAAAAGGTGTGATGGTGATACGATACCGGTGCACTCCCCAAGCTTGGAAGTTGCCAAGAGGAGTGCCCATACCCAGGTGATTATATCTCCTTCCTGTGAGGTGGTGATGAAGGAGTTGTTGATGATGTAGGCTTGTCGTCCATCTTCCAAGGCATAGGCTCACCATCATAGAAGGATGATCGAGTCTCTGGAATCCTCAAATCTGCAGCCAAACTCATCCTCTTGAATCTATATTCATACTCACAGTTTTGGTTTTCCAGGTCATAGATCTGGTCTTGGAGGCACTCGATTTTCTCGTGAAGCTTAAAGATGGCCTCCCCAATGTCCTTGGCGTACAGCTTGTGGTTGTTGGTGAACTCCATGATTATTATGTGATTGGAGTCGAGTCCTTGCTCCACCATCTCCTGACACTTGAAAACTTGTCGCTCCATCGCCTCGAGCCTTGTCTCCACGCTTCTGGTCCTCCTCGGTCCCTCCACATCGCGGATGTGCAACAACCCCTCACGCATCTCAATGGTTTGAGGGTGTTGCAGCACTTCCGCGAGGTAGGGGTTGATGACCTTCTCAAAGAACTTGTCCTTGGGGGCACTTGAAGACGCCATGGCGATATAGATCTGTCAGAAGAATAGCTTGAAACAAAGACAGGAGATATTTGCGTGATACAGTGGTCAAAACCTTTGGGAGATTATATAATGAATTTTTACCGACCAAAAGGAGTATCGTGCAAGAAAATGGAGTCCGGAGAGCACATGAGGTGCCCACGAGGTAGGGGGGCGTGCCCAGGGGGGTAGGGTGCACCCTCCACCCTCGTGGAAGCCCCGTGTCCTTTTCGGTCTGCTTCTTGTTTTCCTATTTTTTATATATTCCAAAATGGAGAAATATTTCCATTAGAACTGTTTTGGAGTCAGTTTACTTACCGTACCACGTACCTATTCCTTTTCGGAGTGTGAAACATTCTGGAAAGTGTCCCTTATGTATTCCTCCGGGTTTACGGTTTCAATAATATTAGTTTCAACATTTATAGGATTACCTGAGATATAGTGTTTGATTCTTTGACCGTTCACCACCCTCGGATTTGTGCCTTTGAAGTTGTTGATTTTTATGGCACCGGAATGATAGACCTCCTCGATAACGTAAGGACCTTCCCATTTAGAGAGGAGTTTGCCTGCAAAAAATCTTAAACGAGAGTTGTATAGCAATACATAATCACCTACATTGAATTCACGCTTTTGTATCCTTTTGTCATGCCATCTTTTAACTTTTTCTTTAGACAGTTTGGCATTTTAATAGGCTTGGGTTCTCCATTCATCAAGTGAGGTAATGTCAAATAACCTCTTCTCACTGGCAAGTTTGAAGTCATAGTTGAGCTCTTTAATGGCCCAATATGCCTTATGTTCTAGTTCAAGAGGTAAGTGACATACTTTTCCATAAACCATTTTATACGGAGACATACCCATAGGGTTTTTATATGCAGTTCTATAGGCCCATAATGCATCATCAAGTTTCTTTGACCAATTCTATCTAGACCCATTAACAGTCTTTTGCAAAATTAATTTAAGCTCTCTATTGCTAAGTTCTACTTGACCACTAGACTATGGATGATATGGAGATGCAATTCTATGATTAACATCATACTTAGCAAGCATTTTATGAAAGACACCATGAATAAAATGTGAACCACCATCAGTCATTAAATATCTAGGGACTCCAAACCTCGGAAAAATAACTTCTTTAAGCATCTTAATAGAGGTGTTATGATCAGCACTACTAGTTGGAATAGCTTCTACCCACTTAGTAACGTAATCAACAACAACTAAAATATGTGTATACCCATTTGAGGAAGGAAAAGGTCCCATATAATCATAGCCCCAGACATCAAATGTTTCAATAACAAGTGATAATTCATAGACATTTCTTGACGTCTACTAATATTACGGATTCTTTGACATTCATCACAAGATAAGACAAACTTACAGGCATCCTTGAAAAGAGTAGGCCAATAAAAACCGGATTGCAATACCTGATGCGCAGTTCTATATCCAGCATGGTGCCCTCCATAGGCTTCGGAGTGACACTTGCATAGGATCTGTTCCTGTTCATGCTCAGGTACACAACGTCTAATAACGCCATCTACTCCTTCTTTATAAAGATGTGGGTCATCCCAAAAGTAATGCCTTAAATCATAGAAGAACTTTTTCTTTTGCTGGTATGTGAAACTAGGTGGTATAAATTTAGCAACAATATAATTAGGATAATCAGCAAACCATGGAGGAGTTGGAGAAGCATTTATGACATTTAATTGTTCATCAGGAAAGGTATCATCAATAGGTAGTGGGTCATCAAGAACATTCTCTAACCTAGACAAGTTGTCTGCAACGGGGTTCTCAGCTCCCTTTCTATCAATAATATGCAAATCAAATTCTTGTAGCAAGAGAACCCATCTAATAAGTCTAGGTTTAGCATCTTTCTTTTCCATAAGATATTTAATAGTAGCATGATCAGTGTGAATAGTTACTTTAGAATCAACAATATAAGGTCTGAACTTATCACAAGCAAATACAACTACTAAAAATTCCTTTTCAGTAGTAGCATAATTTCTCTGGGCACTATCTAGAGTTTTACTAGCATATTGGATAACATTTAATTTCTTATCAACTCTTTGTCCTAGAACAGCCACTACAGCATAATCACTAGCATCGCACATAATTTCAAAGGGTAAATTCCAATCAGGTGGCTGAACAATAGGTGCAGAAATCAAAGCTTTCTTAAGTATTTAAAATGCTTCTACAAAATCATCATAGAAGACAAAAGGGATATCTTTTTGTAATAGATTAGTCAGAGGCCGAGAAATTTTTGAGAAGTCCTTAATGAACCTCCTATAAAAACCAGCATCACCAAGGAAACTTCTTATACCTTTGATGTCCTTGGGACACAACATCTTTTCAATAGCATCAACTTTAGCTTTGTCAACTTCAATACATCTTTTCAGAAATTTTATGCCCCAAGACAATACCTTCATTAACCATAAAGTGGCACTTCTCCCAGTTCAAGACAAGATTAGTTTCTTCACATCTCTGCAAAACTCGATCAAGGTTGCTCAAGCAATCATCAAAAGAGGATCCATAAACAGAGAAATCGTCCATGAAAACCTCACAAATCTTTTCGCAAAAGTTAGAGAATATAGCCATCATGCATCTTTGAAAGGTAGTAGGTGCATTACATAAACCAAAAGGCATATGTCTATAAGCAAAAGTACCGAAAGGGCAAGTAAAAGTGGTCTTTGCTTGATCATCAGCTGACATGGGTATTTGAGGGAAACCAGAGTAACCATCTAGAAAGCAAAAGTGTGTATGTTTGGATAATCTTTCTAGCATTTGATCAATTAAAGGCAAAGGGTAATGATATTTTTTAGTAGCTTTATTTAATTTGCGAAAATCAATTACCATCCTATAACCTGTAACAATTCTTTGTGGAATCAGTCCATCTTTATCATTAGGAACGACAGTAATACCTCCCTTCTTAGGGACACAATGGACATGACTTACCCACTGACTATCAGCAATGGGATAAATTATACCTGCTTCAAGGAGCTTTAATATTTCCTTTCTTACCACTTCTTTCATCTTAGGATTCAGCCGTCGTTGGTGATCAATGACTAGTTTGGCATCTTTCTCCATATTTATTTTGTGTTGACATAGAGTGGGACTAATGCCCTTAAGATCATCAAGAGTATATCCAATAGCAGCACGGTGCTTCTTCAGAGTTTTCAATAATTTCTCTTCCTCCTTATCTGAAAGGTTAGCACTAATAATAACAGGATATATCTTCTTTTCATCAAGATAAACATATTTAAGAGTATCAGGTAGAGGTTTAAGCTCAAACACGGGATCACCTTTGGGTGGAGGAGGATCCCCTAGGATTTCAACATGCAAGTTGTGTTTCAGAATAGGTCCCTGTTTAAAGAATACTTCATCTATTTCCCTTCTTTCATTCATGAACATATCATTTTCATGGTCTAGCAAATATTGTTCTAAAGGATCACTAGGAGGCACGACAATAGAGGCAAGACCAATAATTTCATATTTACTAGGCAATTCTTTATCATGGTGTTGTCTATGAAATTTAGCAAAATTAAACTCATGAGCCATATCCCCTAAACCAACAGAAACAATATCCTTATTGCAGTCTATCTTAGCATTAACAGTATTCAGGAAGGGTCTACCAAATATAATGGGACAAAATCTATCTTGTGGGGAACCAAGAACAACAAAATCAGCAGGATATTTAACCTTCCCACACAAGACTTCAACATCTCTAACAATTCCAATTGGTGAAATAGTATCTCTATTGGCAAGCTTAATGGTAACATCGATATCTGCTATCTCAGCAGGTGCAATATCATGCATAATTTCTTTGTATAAGGAATGAGGTATTGCACTTGCACTAGCACCCATATCACATAAGCCATGATAGCAATGATCTCCTATTTTAACAGAAATAACATGCATGCCTACAACAGGTCTATGTTTATTTTTAGTATCAGGTCTAGCAATTCTAGCAGTCTCATCACAGAAGTAAATAACATGCCCATCAATATTATCGGCCAAGAGATCTTTAACCATAGAAAGATTAGGTTCAACTTTAACTTGCTCTTGGGGTTTGTGTGTCCTAATATTACTTTTTTGACTACAGTTGAAACTTTAGCATGATCCTTTATTCTAACAAGGAAAGGTGGTTTCTCAACATAAGAGTAGGAACAAGAGGATCATTATAAGTGATAATCTTTTCTTCAACTTTAATAGGTGCAACTACTTTTGCTTCAATGGGAGGATTATATTTAAACCACTTCTCCTTAGGGTGATCAACATGAGTAGCAAAGGATTCACAAAAAGGAAGCTACTATCTCAGAGTCAAGTCCATATTTAGTGCTAAATTCATGGAAAGCATCGGTATCCATAAAAGATTTAACACAATCAAACTTAGGTGTCATACCTGACTCCTTACCTTCATCGAGATCCCAATCTTCAGACTTGCATTTAATTCTTTCCAATAAATCCATTTGAATTCAATAGTCTTCATCATAAAAGATCCAGTACAAGAAGTATCGAGCATGGAGCGATTACTGAGAGAAAGCCGAGCATAAAATTTTGAATAATCATTTCTCTTGAGAGCTCATGATTGGGGCATGAATATAACATTGACTTAAGCCTCCCCCAAGCTTGAGCGATGTTTTCTCCTTCACGAGGCCAAAAATTATATATATAATTACGATCACGATGAACAAGATGCATAGGATAAAACTTCTGGTGAAATTCCAATTTCAATCGCTGATAGTCCCAAGATCCCATATCATCACATAGCCTATACCATGTCAATGTATCTCCCTTCAAAGATAAAGGGAAGACCTTCTTCTTGAGAACATCCTCGGGCATACCTGCAAGCTTAAATAATCCACAAACTTCATCCACATAGATTAAGTGCAAATCGGGATGCAATGTTCCATCTCCTGCAAAAGGATTAGCTAGCAGTTTCTCTATCATACCCGAAGGAATTTCAAAGTAAACATTTTCAGTAGGTTCAGTAGGTTGAGGAGCAACTCTTTGCTCTACTCGTCGGGGTGAAGATACCCCGAACACACCCCTCAAAGGATTATGTTCCATAGTAACAAGTGACAGTAAATTTCAGCACACTATATAAATTTTCCCTTACCAATGGCGCTTCACTCCCCGGAAACGGCGCCAGAAAAGATTCTTGATGACCCACAAGTGTAGGGGATCTATCATAGCTTTTCGATAAGTAAGAGTGTTGAACCCAACAAGGAGCAGAAGGAAATGACAAGCAGTTTTCTGTAAGGTATTCTTTGCAAGCACTGAAATTATCAGTAACAGATAGTTTTGTGATAAGGTAATTTGTAACGAGTAGCAAGTAATAAAAGTAAATAAGGTGCAGCAAGATGGCCCAATCCTTTTTGTAGCAAAGGACAAGCCTGGACAAACTCTTATATGAAAGAAAGCGCTCCTGAGGACACATGCGAATTATCATCAAGCTAGTTTTCATCACATTTATATGATTCGCGTTCGGTACTTTGATAATTTAATATTTGGGTGGACCGGTGCTTGGATGCTGTCCTTACTTGGACAAGCATCCCACTTATGATTAACCCCCATTGCAAGCACCCGCAACTACAACAAAAGTATTAAGGTAAACCTAACCATAGCATGAAACGTATGGATCCAAATCATCCCCTTACGAAGCAGTTTTCAGTGAGGTATTCTCTGCAAGCACTGAAATTATCGGTAACAGATAGTTTTGTGATAAGGTAATTTGTAACGAGTTGCAAGTAATAAAAGTAAATAAGGTGCAACAAGATGTCCCAATCCTTTTTGTAGCAAAGGGCAAGCCTGGACAAACTCTTATATGAAGGAAAGCCCTCCCGAGGACACATGGGAATTATCGTCAAGCTAGTTTTCATCACATTTATATGATTGACATTCTGTACTTTGATAATTTAATATATGGGTCGACCGGTGCTTGGGTTCTGTCCTTACTTGGACAAGCATCCCACTTATGATTAACCCCCATTGCAAGCATCCGCAACTACAACAGAAGTATTAAGGTAAACCTAACCATAGCATGAAACATATGGATCCAAATCAGCCCCTTATGAAGCAACGCATAAACTAGGGTTTAAGCTTCTATCACTCTAGCAACCCATCATCTACTTATTACTTACCAATGCTTCCCTCTAGGCCCAAACAATGGTGAAGTGTCATGTAGTCGACGTTCACATGACACCACTAGAGGGATGACAACATACATCTCATTAAAAATATCGAATGAATACCAAATTCACATGACTACTAATAGCAAGACTTCTCCCATGTCCTTAGGAACAAACGTAACTACTCACAAAGCATATTCATGTTCATAATCAGAGGGGTATTAATATGCATAATGGATCTGAACATATGGTCTTCCACCAAGTAAACCAACTAGCATCAACTACAAGGAGTAATCGACACTACTAGCAACCCACAGGCACCAATCTGAGGTTTGGATACAAAGATTGGATACAAGAGATGAACTAGGGTTTGAGATGAGATGGTGCTGGTGAAGATGTTGATGGGGATTGACCCCCTCCCAATGAGAAGATCGTTGGTGATGATGATGGTGATGATTTCCCCCTTCCGGAGGGAAGTTTACCCGACAGAACAGCTCTATCGGAGCCCTAGATTGCTTCCGCCAAGGTTTCGCCTCGTGGCGGCAGAGTTTCTTCCCGAAAGCTTGCTTATGATTTTTCCTCGGACGAAAGACCTCATATAGCCAAAGATGGGCATCAGAGGGCCACCAGGGGGCCCACGAGGCAGGGGGCGCACCCAGGGGGGTAGGGCACGCCCCCACCCTCGTGGCCAGGGTGTGGCCCCCCTCTAGAACTTTCTTCGCTCAATATTTTTTATATATTCTAGAAATAACTTCCGTGAAGTTTCAGGACTTTTGGAGCTGTGCAGAATAGGTCTCTAATATTTGCTCCTTTTCCAGCCCAGAATACCAGCTCCCGGCATTCTCCCTCTGCATGTAAACCTGGTAAAATAAGAGAGAATAAGCATAAGTATTGTGACATAATGTGTAATAACAGCCCATAATGCAATAAATATCGATATAAAAGCATGATGCGAAATGGATGTATCATGGATCGCATCATTCGAGAATGATGTGATTGACTTGACCCATTCGGTTAGCTTAGCATTTGATCGTTTAGTATATTGCTATTGCTTTATTCATGACTTATACATGTTCCTATGACTATGAGATTATGCAACTCCCGAGTACCAGAGGAACACTTTGTGTGCTACCAAACATCACAACGTAACTGGGTGACTATAAAGATGCTCTACAGGTGTCTCCGAATGTACTTGTTGTGTTGGCATAGATCGAGATTAGGATTTGTCACTCCGATTGTTGGAGAGGTATCTCTGGGCCCTCTCAGTAATGCACATCACTCTAAGCCTTGCAAGCAATGCAACTAGTGAGTTAGTTGCGGGATGATGTATTACGGAACGAGTAAAGAGACTTGCCGGTAACGAGATTGAACTAGGTATTGAGATACCGACGATCGAATCTCGGACAAGTAACATACCAATGACAAAGGGAACAACGTATGTTGTTATGCGGTTTGACCAATAAAGATCTTCGTAGAATATGTAGCAGCCAATATGAGCATCCACTTTCCGCTATTGGTTATTTACCGGAGACGAGGCTCAGACATGTCTACATAGTTCTTGAACCTGTAAGGTCCGCACGCTTAACGTTCGGTGACGATCGGTAATATGAGTTTATGTGTTTTGATGTACCGAAGGTAGTTCGGAGTCATGACGAGGAGTCTCAAAATGGTCGAGACGTAAAGATCGATAGATTGGACGACTATATTCGGACATCGAAAAGGTTCCGAGTGATTCGGGTATTTTTCGGAGTACCGGAGAGTTACAGGAATTCACCGGGGAGTATATGGGCCTTATTGGGCTTTAGGGGAAAGAGAGAGGGGAGGCTGCGCCCCCAAGGTTTAGTCCTAATTGGACAAGTGGGAGGGGCGGTGCCCCCTCCTTCCTTCTCTTCTCTTTTCCCTTTCCTTCTCTCCTACCCCTACTACATGGAAGGGGGGGGGAATCCTACTCCCGGTGGGAGTAGGACTCCCCAGGGCGCGCCATAGTAGAGGGCCGGCCCACCCCCTCCTCCACTCCTTTATATACGGGGGGAGGGGGCACCCCATGGACACAGAAGTTGATCATTGATCTCTTAGCCGTGTGCGGTGCCCCCTCCACCATAATCCACCTCGGTCATATCGTAGCGGTGCTTAGGCGAAGCCCTGTTCCGATAGCATCATCATCACCGTCATCACACCGTCGTGCTGACGAAGCTCTCCCTTGACACTCTACTGGATCGTGAGTTCGTGGGACGTCACCGAGCCAAACATGTGCATATCACGGAGGTGCCATACTTTCGGTACTAGGATCGGTCGATCGTGAAGACGTGCAACTACATCAACCATGTTGTCATAACGCTTCCGCTTTCGGTCTATGAGGGTACATAGACAATACTTTCCCCTTTCGAACCTATGCATCACCATGATCTTGCGTGTGTGTAGGATTTTTTTTTGAAATTACTGCATTCCCCAACAGGAGTCCTGTTTTGCGGTATGCCACATCCCTCCCAATGAACAGGACCCCGGTTTCGACCATAGCGCTCCAACACAAGTCCGTTTCCTCTGTTTTGCAGTACGCCACACCCTCCCGATCAACAGGACCCTGTTTCGACCGTAGGAGGTCCAAGAGAAGTCCGTCACCTCCATTTTGTGGTACGCCAGACCCCTCCGATGAACAGGATCCCATTTTGACCGTGGCCGGTTGAATACAAGGCCGTTTCCTCCGTTCTGCGGTACGCCAGGCCTCGTTTTGATCGGCTGTTTCTTCCAAGCCGGTTGGCTCCTGATGAACACGACGACGCAGTTTCTCCATTCCGACCCAGCCATGTACACGAGCCCTGGCTGTACGTATGCGTGAGTAGGCGTTCGAGACCTTGCCCGTATGTACGTATGTGGCCGTATTTACTTTCTTGCACCCTGGCTGTACGTACGTGTACATGCTACATCCGAGTCTCTACCACGACACGTGCCCTTCCTTACTCGGCCACGGTTCATCACTACAGCCTGCAGACAGACCGATCGACCAGTATGTACATACACGTTCGCGACCAGAATGACAACGCTACGTACGCTTCGACCAGGTGGGTCCCGACTGTCAGGGAGGATAAGGAGGCACTTCCTTGCATGCGAAGATGTAGCTGCTGGGTCCTAGTAGTCAAGGGGCGAATCATTTTTTTTGCCCGTAATATGGACGCACTTCCTTGCGTGAGAAGATGTAGCTGGTCGGTCCCAACAGTTAGGGGGGAAACGTTTTTTCACAAAATACGGTGGCCCTTCCGGTGGGTCCCTGCTGTCAGATGGAGGATTAATTATTTTGCGCGTAATAAGGTTGCACTTCCTTGCTGCGGCCGTGGACCCAGCTGTCAGCCTCTCCACGTACAGTACTCTTCTGATGGAAGTCGTTCGTTGACCACGTCGACCATGCCGACCACGCCGCGCCGAGAGCACCAGGGTGGTGGATGACGGCGAGGCCTAGGAAGGGGACGACGCGGAGCCGGGGAAGACGCGACAGTGGATGCTCACGCAGAGAGGAGTATGAGGGTTCACTAGTTCGGCTGTGGTGTGAGGCTGCCGTCGCCACAGAATAATAGGGGATGTGGGTGAGTAGAGGGATGTCCTGGCCGGCGGTGGGAGTAGTAGGGGCGGTGAGGCCTCCGCGGGAGCACAACTGGCCACATGAGGCATAAGCAGGCGGCAGGACCGACGCTGGTTTGGGCGGCTGGAGCAAGAAGACCAGAGGTTGAAAAAGCACTACGGCCGTTGGATGGACATCGTACGGTCACTCATGCTAGAATCATTCATATTGACTAATTTGACAAAGCCTCTACCCCATCAACTTAGTAGGCCCACAAGTCAGCTTTCCACTATGGTGGTTCCCAGCTAGTAGGGGGAGTATTCATTTTTGGTGTGTTGACCATGCCGCACCGAGGGCATCCAAGGTGGTGGACGATGGCGAGGCTCCGGAGCAACGAGCCAGAGAGGGGAAGACACGGGAGTGGAGTCGCAGACGGAGAGGTGTATGAGGGTTAATTGGTTCTGGTGCAGTGTGGTCCGGAAGTCCATGGAGAAGAACAAGAGGTGTGGAGGGGTGGAGGGATGGCCTAGCCTGCGGTGGGGTAGCGCTTCACAGCGAAGCGTGCTAAGCAGAGCTGCTAGCAGTAGGAGGCGGGAGCAGGTGGTCCCGGCGGTGCTGGAGGAAGAAGACGAGAGATTGAAGATGGATGTCGGTCGTTGGATGTAAATCCAATGGCTAACAATGTCAAAATCATTTGTTGACTAAGTTGACAACGACTTGCGTTGGCTTCGACCTATTGGCCCACATTTCAGCCTCCAAAAATGTAGAACATATTCAACCCATTTTTTCAGAATTTACAGTCAAATTGATCTTTTTTTAAGAATCCCAGTCCATTTGCTGGGCTGGGTGAACAAATAATGTTGCATCCATGCGGCTCATTTATTTTTTTTCCTAAAAAATTACAGTTCATTTGCACTTTCTTGAAATACACGATTTTGCTGGGCTGATTCTAGTTATAATGTTGGGTTGGGCGCAGCAATGTTATCAAAAAATAAATAGGGGCTGAGCATTTTGTTATAAATATATTTAAATAATAAGTGATTTATTATTACATTGGACCTTCAATCTTACCAAGCTTTTGTACACAATCACCAGGATTTTCGTTGCCTTAATGTAAAAAAATCGAGGATTTTATTGTTAAGGAATTATTTTTATAAGTTAATAAGATGTGGGATATTATTTTCTTATATATGTAAGTATCTGTTAAATATATGATGACAATAACAATAATATATAATAACATATACAATAATTTAAATATATATAATATAGTTAGAAGGGAAACATAAGTTGGACCAGGCGTTCCTATTCTTATATAGAAAAATAGAACAGACCTCTGCGTTTTCTTTAAGAAAATACATAAGTTGGGCTGCCGATGTTTCAGGAAAATAAAACCTCAGATGAAAGGTCCATAGGCCGGTCGATACATGACGACCCTCAAGAAAATACAAACCGGCATGTCATGGGTTGCGCATGTTAAAAAAGGAAGCCTAGACGGGGCAGCACACAACCCAGCTGATACTTGCTGCCCCAGTGATAATAAATGATTCCTGACAGCTCCCCGACTTCATTATAAATTTATCTCCTTTAGTAACTACGTTGAAGAACCTCAAAAAAATGTAACTATGTTGACAAACCCGTGGGCCCCAACGTCAGTATAGCATTAGGAGGAAGTATTTTTTCAATGAGGCACTTCCTTGCGTACGACCATAGACCTGGTGGGTCCCGACTATCCGCCTCTCCACGTACAATCCTCTCTAGATTCCTCTCATTTGTTCAGCATGTTCACAACAGCAGACAGCGGCGCCGCGGCGAGCGCACAAAGGCGCATGACAAGATCAAACCACCCGAGGCAGTGCCTTATTTATACCGAAACTATTGAACTAGCCCAGTGGCCAAGTGACACTACCCGACCGTTGTTCCGCCCGGGTTTGATTCCACCTGATGAAGGGAAAATATCTCCAATTTTTTTGCCTCTGCCATTATTGACATGTGGGTCCCCATTGTCGTCTACGCACACCATGTCCAACACTTGTCAAAACTTCATCCCTCGTTTTCTCTGTTTTTCGCACACTCAACATTGTGTGGGCATTATGAATATAGCATATATTTTTGACTGTGCATCATACGAAGATGCGCTATGCATGAATGTTGATCAGCATGATGTTAACTGGCTGGTAGTTCCTTTTTCGACCATGAATAAAACTTCCAACATGATGTTATCCCTATTTGAAAAGGCCATGTTAATATAAATGCTCTGACTCTGAATGTTGCAGTTTCTTATCTGAAACCGAACTTGCGGTTTCTTATCTGAGAATCACATTGTCTGCACTTTTGTACTCCTATGAAACTACATTTTAAGTGCTAAAAATAGATCTCTAGAATTCATAAAATACTTCATATGCTCAATATTGAAAATCTGAAATTCAAATGACATTCATATCTAAAAGTACTCTCAAAATACACAAGACAAAACACAATTCACAACCTGCAAATACTGATAATATAACTCTAAGATCATCCTGACAATTCACAACCTGCCCGACTATTGGGCTAGGGGGCAGTCCCCTCCTTTTTGTCGGCAGTAGACAACCGCCCCGTCAGACGATGTGAACGGCGAGGGAGAGGATGGCGGGGAAGCATCGTTGGGCCAACTGCTTTTCTCCTCTTGCAGTTGCGTTCGGTCGACGAAGACTCCACCGGCTCGCTCTGGCATGACACCCTCACAAACGGCACCCTGTAGATGCTCGATCCTTCAATCTTTGGTGGATGCTCCATCTGGGATCGATACTGCCACCACAGTTGCCTCAGGATCAGATTCGATGAATCTGTTTGCTCCCTGGCCCAGAGGAGCAACTCTATGTATCTGGCGCGACTCCCTTCGGGAGTATCGCCGCCTTTTTGCTCTGTTGCAGATATTTGGCCATGGATGTCACCGTCGCTGCTAGTTGGTCCTTATTGTCAAACCAAGACTGTATCTCCAACATCCAGGTAGCTTCACAGGGTCGTCGTCTGCGATCCTCACGTATCGGTTGTACTCCTCCATCGATCTACTTCTCCACAACACCTTCACTCACAGGCGGTGGTTTTTGAATGTAAGAGGAGAGGAGATGTTGGATTTTGGGTTCCGGCAAAACCCTTGAGGTTCGAACACTGGGGTGCGCACAAAGATCTCTCCCCCCTCTAGCTCACACTCCGTATGATCTCACGGCCTAGCTCGACGAACCCAAAGAATGAGTAACACAAGATTTATACTGGTTTGGGCCACCATTGTGCTGTAATACCCTACTCCGGTGTTGTGTGGTGGATTGCCTCTTGGTCTGAGGATGAATAGTTACAAGGGAAGAACAGCCTCCCGAGGAGAGGTGTTCTTGTGCTTGGCGAACTTGTCTGGTGGCCTTAGTGGAATGGATCCTGTCCAAGATGAGATCCTCCACCTATGATGGTGGCTAGTCCTATTTATAGAGGCCCTGGTCCTCTTCCCAAATATTGAGCAGGAAGGGATCCCACAATGGCCAAATTTGAAGGGAGACAACTAGTACGAGTTATCCTGACAAAAGTAGTCTTCGTCTGCCAAAGGCTCTGGTGGTGACGCTGTCTTGGGCTCCACGATGACCTCCTGTAGCGACCAGAACTCAAACAGTCTGATCTCTGTGCTTCAGTGTCATCCCTGGATCAGTAATGCTGACACCGACAGTACTTGAAGGATTTATAACAGAGTAGCAATCACACACTTATTACAACGAGTGCCTCAAAAGAGAACTTATTACAAATAATATGGCTTAAGGCCATATAATAACGATAACATCGGAAGGCATGGAAGATAAGTGAGTCCATCAACTCCAACGGCATCACTGAGTATAGAACCACGACCTAAAGGCACCTTACTCTTCGTCTGAAAAGTCTGCAACATGAACGTTGCAGCCCGAAAACGGGTCAGCACATGGAATATGCTGGCAATGTAACACATAGAGAGTAATGAACAGAAATAGGTTATACTACATGCATATATGGATGGTGGAAAGCTCTATGGTTATAGTTTTGCGTAAAGCCAATTTTTCCCTACTGCAAAGGAATAAATTTTATTTAACTATCATGGTAATTGTTAAACATTGAGAGCGTAGACACCCTCTCAATCCCAATTAAACATCATCATTAAAACCCAACAAAATTAATTAAAGTCACAGGATGAGATTCACATGATAATCCAAGTACTAGATACTCAAGACGTCCATAACCAGGGACACGGCTAACCATGATTAGTTTATACACTCTGCAGAGGTTTGCGCACTTTTCCCCACAAGACTCGATCTCCTCCGTTGGGATTCTCGCACTACATGGTGTTTGAGAAACGGATGACCGAGACATAGTCTTTTAGAAGCGCTAGCACCTTACGATCGGGTAGACCGTTACACATACTTTCCCCTACATCTGCTAGTCTACCACTGTAAGAGTTTGCAAGACTTAATCAACTATGCTAGAGCTCATAGTAGCTTGTGGCTGCACACGGAAGTTTCTAGTATGAAATAATCTCATGATCCCTTTGAGCCTGGGTGGCGGTCCATAAAGAAAAACAGACAATCGCTGGAATACCCAGGTGCCTCAATCCACCCAGATGTGTATTAAAGTTGCCACCTTAAATAAACCATTAATTAACAATCTCACATTTGTCATGGATACACTCGCCCAATCCACGTCTACTAGCATAGCATGCCAATATAAGCAAACATAGAAGTAACTCCCAAGGGTTTGATAATAAAACAGGTAATAGGTACTACCTCATCCACTTTCCCAAAACCCACAATTTAATTAGATCCTAATCATGCAATGTTTGAGGATTGATCTAATGAAATAAAACTGGGTAGCAAGAGGTATGATCAAAGTGTTACTTGCCTTGCTGATGATCCGTGAAACCTAGAGATTCGAAGTAGCAAGTGGCGCACTCCGGGTACTCTATCGCAAACAAACAAGCACACAAGAAGCACTCATCTAAAGCACAGGTAAAACTCGAATAAGAGATCTAACCAGAAAGTTCAACTTAAGAACTCCGATTTGCAAAAAGAAACAAATCGAACGAAAGAACGAAAATCAAACAGCGAAAGAAACCAGCTTTGTTTATTAATCTGGATCTAAGTCAAATTTTACAGAAGCAAAAACTTGTTTGAGTTGGTTAAACGGAAGGAGGGTTTCGAGACGAAACTCTAGGCTCTTGAATCGCCTGATTCCAATAAACGTGCGAAAAGTTAAACTAAAATGAAAACCGGTTCAGAAATCGTGATCAGAAATAATCACGGAAAATCTAAGAAAAAAAAATGACGAACAGGCTAACGAATGAACGTTCGCTATCTGCGGCTAAACGATGAAAACCGTTGTTAAAACGAACGTACGGATGAACGCCCACTAAATAAACTAAACCGGGAAAAAATAAACCGCTCTAAATAAAGAAAACGACCGCGGTTTTTATAAAAAAACCGGGCGGTTGACGGTGAAGACCGGCGGCGGCGGCTACCTCCGGCGGGGCGGCGGCGGTCGGCGGCGAGGCGGCGGTGGTGAGCGGCGCCAGCTGTGGCGGCGGCGGCGGTAGCGGGCGGCGGCGGCTAAGGTTAGGGCGGGGCTGGGTGGCTCGGGGCTGGGCTCCCCCGGCTTATAAAGGCCGGCCGGGCTAGAGTCCGGGTCGGGTACGACCCGGCTAGGTCGGTTCGTTTTTTAAATAGTTTTGCGCAGAAAAACAAATAAAAGAAATACTATAAAGACTCCAAAAATCCCAAAATAAAATTTCCCCGACTTCTAAAATCAAGCCAGACAAGGTGAACATTTATTTGGGGCCTAAATGCAATTTTGAAAAATGCGTATTTTTCCTAAATTCAAATAAAACAGCAAAAAACTCCAAAAATAATATCTTATTTGATTTTTTATTAAATCCTCAATATTCCTTTAATTTAGTAAAGTCATTTTATTCCCTCTCACTTATTTTTATAATTGGAATTATTGAAGATAAAATAATTAAATCAAATGATCCTATTTTCAAAATTTGAGAAAACCCCAAATATGAAAATAACGAAATCCCCAACTCTCTCCATGGGTCCTTGAGTTGCGTAGGATTTCTAGGATCAAGCCAAAATGCAAATAAAATATGATATGCAATGATGATCTATGTATAACATTCCAAATTGAAAATTTGGGATGTTACAAACCTACCCCCCTTAAGATGAATCTCGCCCTCGAGATTTGGGTTGGCTAGAAAATAGGTGAGGGTGGTCCTTCGGCAGATCTTCCTCTCGGTCCCAGGTGGCTTCATCCTCGGTGTGGTGGCTCCATTGAACTTTACAAAACCTGATAACCTTGTTGCGGGTGACTCGGCTGGCATATTCGAGAATCTTGACTGGTTTCTCCTCGTAGGTCAAATAACTATCCAACTAAATCGCTTCCAGCGGCACTGTATCTCTTAGTGGTGTATCAGCCATCTCTGTGTGGCACTTTTTCAACTGGGAAACATTGAACACATCGTGAACTCCTGACAATCCTTCGGGCAACTCCAACTTGTAAGCAACTTCTCCCATACGCTCCAAAACTTTGTATAGTCCCACAAAATGTGGCGCTAATTTTCCCTTAACTCCAAAGCGCTTAACTCCTCGAAGCGGGGATAGACGAAGATAAACTCTGTCTCCAACTTCGTAAACTATCTCCTTGTGTTTAGAATCTTCATAGCTCTTTTGCCTGGACTGGGCTACCTTGAGCCTATCGCGAATCAACTTCACTTTCTGTTCAGACTTCTTAATCACATCTGGTCCAAACAACTGGCGGTCTCCAACTTCATCCCACAACAATGGTGTTCTGCACCGTCTTCCGTACAAGGCTTCAAAAGGGGCCATCTTCAAACTGGATTGATAACTATTGTTGTAAGAGAACTCCGCATATGGCAAGTTGTCATCCCAACTAGATCCATAATCTAGCGCACAAGCTCTCAGCATATCCTCCAAAATCTGATTGACTCTCTCGGTCTGTCCATCGGTCTGCAGATGAAAAGCTGTACTGAACTCTATCCTGGTACCCAAGGTTTCGTGCAACTGATTCTAGAACTTTGAGGTAAACTGGGTTCCTCTATCTGATACAATGCTCCTCGGGACTCCATGCAGACATACGATCCTAGTCACGTATATCTTTGCCAACTTAGCACTGGTGTAAGTGGTCTTTACTAGGATGAAATGAGCTACCTTCGTCAAGCGATCGACTACAACCCATATCGAGTCATAGCCTGAGCGGGTCCTGGGTAATCCCGTGATGAAATCCATGCCTAGCTTATCCCACTTCCATTCGGGTATCGGCAATGGCTGTAGCAATCCTGCTGGCTTCTGATGCTCTGCCTTTACTCTCTGACATACATCACAAATGGCTACATACTCTGCAATATCCTTCTTCATTCCGGTCCACCAAAAAGTGTCTTTCAAATCCAAATACATCTTGGCATTTCCTGGGTGAATTGAGTACGATGAATCATGGGCCTCTTGCAAAATTAACTTCCTAATCTCCGGGTCATTGGGCACATAAACGCGGTCCTCAAACCATAAGGTATCGTGTTCATCCTCACTAAATCCTTTAGCTTTTCCCTTGCTCATTTTCTCTTTAATAGAGGCAATCTCCTTGTCGGTCTTCTAAGCTTCTCTGATCTTATCCATCAGAGTAGACTGAATCTCCAATGCTACTACATAGCCTCTCGGAACTATCTTCAAACATAGCTCACGAAGATCCTCGGCTAACTCCTTTGGTAACTCTCCGGTCATTAGTGTGTTGACATGGCTCTTGCGGCTCAACGCATCGGCTACTACGTTAGCCTTTCCGGGGTGATAATTGTTGGGGATCGTAGCAGAAATTCAAAATTTTCTATGCATCACCAAGATCAATCTATGGAGTAATCTAGCAACGAGGGGAAGGAGAGTGCATCTACATACCCTTGTAGATCGCTAAGCGGAAGCGTTCAAGTGAATGGGGTTGATGGAGTCATACTCGCCGTGATCCAAATCACGGATGATCCTAGTGCCGAACGGACGGCACCTCTGCGTTCAACACACATGCAGCCCGGTGACATCTCCCATGCCTTGATCCAGCAAGGAGAGAGGGAGAGGTTGGGGAAGACTCCGTCCAGCAGCAGCACGACGGCGTGGTGGTGGTGGAGGAGCGTGGTACTCCAGCAGGGCTTCGCCAAGCACCGTAAGAGACGAGGAGGGAGAGGGGTAGGGCTGCGCCAAGAAGGAGATGTTCTCGTGTGTATGGCAGCCCAAAAACCCCACTATATATAGGGGAAATGGAGGGGCTGTGCCCCCACCTAGGTTTCCACCCCTAGGGGTGGCGGCCAGCCCTAGATCCCATCTAGGGGGGAGGCCAAGGGGGGAGAGAGGGGGGGGCGCACCACTAGGTGGGCCTTAGGCCCATCCGAGCCTAGGGTTTCCCCCTTTTCCCTTCTCTCTTCGCCTTGGGCCCTGGTGGGGGGGCGCACCAGCCCACCTGGGGCTGGTCCCCTCTCACACTTGGCCCACGAAGTCCTCTGGGGCAGGTAGCCCCACCTAGTGGACCCTCGGGACCCTCCCGGTGGTCCCAGTACGTTACCGATAGCACCTGAAACTTTTTCGGTGACTAAAACAGGACTTCCCATATATAAATCTTTACCTCCGGACCATTCCGGAACTCCTCGTGATGTCCGGGATCTCATCCGGGACTCCGAAAAACATTCAGTAACCACGTATATCTATTCCCTATAAACCTAGCATCATCGAACCGTAAGTGTGTAGACCCTACGGGTTCGGGAACCATGCAGACATGACCGAGACACCTCTCCGGCCAATAACCACCAGCAGGATCTGGATACCCATGTTGGCTCCCACATGTTCCGCGATGATCTCATCGGATGAACCATGATGTCGAGGATTCAATCAATCCCGTATTCAATTCCCTTTGTCTAGCGGTATTGTACTTGCCCGAGATTCGATCGTCGGTATCCGATACCTTGTTCAATCTCGTTACCGGCAAGTCTCTTTACTCATTCCGTAACAAATCATCCCGTGATCAACTCCTTTGTCACATTGCGCATATGATGATGTCCTACAGAGTGGGCCCAGAGATACCTCTCCATCACACGGAGTGACAAATCCCAGTCTCGATTCGTGCCAACCCAACAGACACTTTCGGAGATACCCGTAGTGTACCTTTATAGCCACCCAGTTACGTTGTGATGTTTGGCACACCCAAAGCATTCCTACGGTATCCGGGAGTTGCACAATCTCGTGGTCTAAGGAAATGATACTTGACATTAGAAAAGCTTTAGCATACGAACAACACGATCTTTGTGCTAGGCTTAGGATTGGGTCTTGTCCATCACATGATTCTCCTAATGATGTGATCCCGTTATCAACGACATCCAATGTCCATGGTCAGCAAACCGTAACCATCAATTGATCAACGAGCTAGTCAACTAGAGGCTTACTAGGGACATGGTGTTGTCTATGTATCCACACATGTATCTGAGTTTCCTATCAATACAATTATAGCATGGATAATAAACGATTATCATGAACAAGGAAATAACCAATTTATTATTGCCTCTAGGGAATATTTCCAACAGTCTCCCACTTGCACTAGAGTCAATAATCTAGTTCACATCGCCATGTGATTGACATTCATAGGTCACATCGCCATGTGACCAACATCCAAAGAGTTTACTAGAGTTCAATAATCTAGTTCACATCACTATGTGATTAACACTCAATGAGTTCTGGGTTTGATCATGTTACTTGTGAGAGAGGTTGTAGTCTAAGGGTCTGTCACATTCAGATCCGTATGTACTTTGCAAATCTCTACGCTATATTTGGAGCCATTTCAAATAACGGTTCTACTTGGAGCTATTCTAAATTGTTGCTCCATTATACATATCCGGTGTCTCTACTCAGAGCTATCCGGATAGGTGTTAAGCTTGCATCGACGTAACTCTTTACGTCGAACTCTTTATCACCTCCATAACCGAGAAACATATCCTTATTCCTCTAAGGATAATTTTGACCGTTATCTGGTGATATACTCCTAGATCACCTTTCTACCCTCTTGCCAGACATGTGGCAAGGCACACATCAGGTGCGGTACTCAGCATGGCATACCGTATAGAGCCTATGACAAAAGCATAGGGGACGACCTTCGTCCTTCCTCTTTCTTCTGCCGTGGTCGAGCTTTAAGTCTTAACTTCGTACCTTACAACTCAGGCAAGAACTCCTTCTTTGGCTGATCCATCTTGAACACCTTCAAGATCATGTCAAGGTATGTGCTCATTTGAAAGTACCATTAAGCATTTTTTATCTACCCTTATAGATCTTGATGCTCAATGTTCAAGTAGCTTAATCCAGGTTTTTTCCATTGAAAAACACCTTTCAAATAACCCTATATGCTTTCCAGAAATTCTACATCATTTCGGATCAACAATATGTCATCCACATATACTTATCATAAATGTTGTAGTGCTCCCACTCACTTTATTGTAAATACAAGTTTCTAACAAACTTTGTATAAACCCATAAACTTTGATTACTCCATCAAAGTATATATTCCGACTCCAAGATGCTTGCTCTAGTCCATGGAAGGATCGCTGGAGCTAGCATACCTTTTAGCATCCTTAGGATCGACAAAACCTTTCTGATTGTATCACATACAACCTTTCCTTACGAAAACTGGTAAGGAAACTTGTTTTGACATCCATCTGCCAGATTTCATAAATGCATCTTATGCTAACATGTTCCGACGGACTTAAGCATCGCTACGGGTGAGAAAATCTCATCATAGTCAACTGCTTGAACTTGTGAAAAAACTCTTCTCCACAAGTCGAGCTTCATAGACGATGACATTACTATCCACGTCCATCTTCTTCTTAAAATCCACATGTACCTAACAGCCTTACGACCATCAAGTAGTTCTTCCAAAGTCTACACTTTGTTTTCATACATGGATCCTCTCTCGGATTTTATGGCCTCGAGCGAATTTTCGGAATCCGGGCCCACCATCGCTTCTCCATAGCTCATAGGTTCATCCTTGTCCAACAACGTGACCTTTAAGACAGGGTTACCACTTAGAAGTTGTACACACCCTTGTCAACCCATGAGGTTCGATAGTAACTTGATCTGAAGCTCCATGATCATCATCATTAGCTTTCTCTTCAACTGAGGCAGGTGCCACAGAAACATTTTTCCTGTGCTGCGCTACTCTCTGGTTGAAGTAAAGGTTCAACAACCTTATCAAGTTCTATCTTCCTCCCACTCAATTCTTTCGAGAGAAACTTTTCCTCGAGAAAGGACCCGATTCGAGAAACAATCCCTATTGCTTTCGGATCTGAGACAGGAGGTATACCCAACTGTTTTGGGTGTCCTATGAAGATGCATTTATCCACTTTGGGTTCGAGCTTATCAGCCTGAAACTTTTTCACATAAGCGTCGCATCCCCAAACTTTTAAGAAATGACAGCTTAGGTTTCTCTAAACCATAGTTCATACGGTGTCATCTCATCGGAATTACGTGGTGCCCTATTTAAAGTGAATGTGGTTGTCTCTAATGCCTAACCCATAAACTATCGTGGTAATTCGATAAGAGACATCATGGTATGCATCATATCCAATAGGGTGCAGTTATGATGTTCGGACACACCATCACACTATGGTGTTCCAGGCTGTATTAGTTGTGAAACAATTTCCACAATGTCTTAATTCTGTGCCAATCTCGTAATTCAGATATTCATCTCTATGATCATATCATAGATATTTTATCCTCTTGTCACGACGATCTTCAACTTCACCCTGAAATTACTTGAACCTTTCAATAATTCAAACTCGTGATTCATCAAGTAAATATACTCAGCATCTGCTCAAATCATCTGTGAAGTAAGAATATAATGATATCCACTACATGGCTCAGCACTCATTGGACTGCACACATCAAGATGTATTACTTCCAACAAGTTGCTTTCTTGTTCCATCTTACTGAAAATGAGGCCTTTCAGTCATCTTGCTCATGTGGTATGATTTGCATGTCTCAAGTGATTCAAAATCAAGCGAGTCCAAAGATCCATCAACATGGAGCTTCTTCATGCGTTTTATACCATTGTGACTAAAATTGCAGTGCCACAAGTATGTGGTACTATCATTACTATCTTATATCTTTTGGCATGAACATGTGTATCACTACGATCGGGATTCAATAAACCATTCATTTTAGGTGTAAGACCATTGAAGGTATTATTCAAATAAACAGAGTAACCATTATTCTCCTTAGATGAATAACTGCATTGCGATGAACATAATCTAATCATGTCCATGCTCAACGCAAACACTAAATAACAATTATTTAGGTTTAACACCAACCCTGATGGTAGACGGAGCGTGCGATGTTTGATCACATCAACCTTGGAAACTCTTCCAACACCTATCGTCGTCTCACCTTTGGCTAGTCTCCGTTTATTCTGTAGCCTTTTATTTCGAGTTACTAACACTTAGCTACCGAACCGGTATCTAATACCCTGCTACTACTAGGAGTACTAGTAAAGTACACATTTAATATATGTCCAATACATACTTCTGTCAACCTTGTCAGCCTTCTCATCTACCAAGTTTCTAGGGTGGTTCTGCTTCAGTGACCGTTCCCCTTATTATATAAGCACTTAGTCTCGGGCTTGGGTTCATCTTTGGGTTTCTTCACTAGAGCAGCAACTGATTTGTTGTTTCATGAAGTATCCCTTTCTTTCCCTTGCCCTTCTCGAAACTAGTGGTTTTACTAACCATCAACAATTGATGCTCCCTTTTGATTTCTACTTTCGCGGTGTCGCGAATAGCTCAAGGATCATATCTATCCCTGATATGTTATAGTTCATCACGAAGCTCCAGTAGCTTGGTGATAGTGACTTTGGAGAACCATCACTATCTCATCTGGAAGATTAACTCCCACTCGATTCAAGCGATTGTTGTACTCATACAATCTGAGCACATGCTCAACGGTTGAGCTTTTCTCCTTAGTTTGCAGGCTTAAGAAACTTTTCAAAGGTCTCATACCTCTTGACGTGGGCACTAGCCTGAAATCCCAATTTCAGTCCTTGGAACATCTCATATGTTCTGCGATGTTTCAAAAACATCTTTGGTGCCTCAATTCTAAACCATTTAGCATTACACACTGAACTATCATGTAGTCATCAAAACGTGTATGTCAGATGTTCGCAACATCCACAACTGACATTCGCGGGTCAGCTCACTGAGCGGTGCATTAAGGACATAATCCTTCTGCGCAGCAATGAGGACAATCCTCTGTTTATGGATCTAGTCCGCATAATTGCTACTATCAACTTTCAACTAAATTTACTCTAGGAACATATCTAAAACAGTAGAACTAAAGCGTGAGCTACGGCATAATTTGCAAAGTCCTTTTGACTATGTTCATGATAATTGAGTTCATCTGATTATTTCATGAACTCCCACTCAGATAGACATCCCTCTAGTCATCTAAGTGATACATGATCCGAATCGACTAGGCCGTGTCTGATCATCACGTGAGACGGACTAGTCATCATCGGTGAACATCTCATGTTGATCGCATCTTCTATACGACTCATGTTCGACCTTTCAGTCCTCCGTGTTCCGAGGCCATGTCTGTACATGCTAGGCTCATCAAGTTAACCTAAGTGTTTCGCATGTGTTCCAAGGCCATGTCTGTACATGCTAGGCTCGTCAACACCCGTTGTATTCAAACATAAGAATCTATCACACCCGATCATCACGTGGTGCTTCGAAATGACGAACCTTCGCAATGGTGCACAGTTAGGGAGAACACTTTTCTTGAGATTTTAGTGAGGGATCATCTTATTTAAGCTACCGTCGTTCTAAGCAAATAAGATGTAAAAACATGATAAACATCACATGCAATCAAATAGTGACATGATATGGCCATCATCACTTTGCTCCTTTTGATCTCCATCTTCGGGGCTCCATGATCATCATCGTCACCGGCATGACACCATGATCTCCATCATCGTGTCTTCATGAAGTTGTCTCGCCAACTATTACTTCTACTACTACAGCTAAGGTTAGCAATAAAGTAAAGTAATTACATGACGTTTATGTTGACACGCAGGTCATAAATAAATTAAGACAACTCCTATGGCTCCTGCCGGTTGTCATACTAATCGACATGCAAGTCGTTATTCCTATTACAAGAACATGATCATCTCATACATCACATATATCATTCATCACATCCTTTGGCCACATCACATCACAAAACACTTGTTGCAAAAACAAGTTAGACGTCCTCTAATTGTTGTTGCAAGTTTTTTACGTGGCTGCTTTAGGTTGCTGGCAAGAACGTTTCTTACCTAAGCCAAAACCACAACGTGAATTGCCAATTTCTATTTACCCTTCATAAGGACCCTGTTCATCGAATCCGATCCGACTAAAGTGGGAGAGACAGACACCCGCCAGCCACCTTATGCAACTAGTGCATGTCAGTCGGTGGAACCGGTCTCACGTAAGCGTACGTGTAAGGTTGGTCCGGGCCGCTTCATCCCACAATGCCGCCGAATCAAGATAAGACTAGTAACGGCAAGTAAATTGACAAAATCGATGCCCACAACTACTTTGTGTTCTACTCGTGCATAGAAACTACGCATAGACCTAGCTCATGATGCCACTGTTGGGGATCGTAGCAGAAATTCAAAATTTTCTACGCATCACCAAGATCAATCTATGGAGTAATCTAGCAACGAGGGGAAGGAGAGTGCATCTACATACCCTTGTAGATTGCTAAGCGGAAGCGTTCAAGTGAACAGGGTTGATGGAGTCGTAGTCGCCGTGATCCAAATCACCGATGATCCTAGTGCCGAACGGACGGCACCTCCGCGTTCAACACACATGCAGCCCGGTGACGTCTCCCATGCCTTGATCCAGCAAGGAGAGAGGGAGAGGTTGGGGAAGACTCCATCCAGCAGCAGCACGACGGCGTGGTGGTGGTGGAGGAGCGTGGTACTCCAGCAGGGCTTCGCCAAGCACCGCAAGAGACGAGGAGGGAGAGGGGTAGGGCTGCGCCAAGAAGGAGATGTTCTCGTGTGTATGGCAGCCCAAAAACCCCACTATATATAGGGGAAAGGGAGGGGCTGCGCCTCCACCTAGGTTTCCACCCCTAGGGGTGGTGGCCAGCCCTAGATCCCATCTAGGGGGCGGCCAAATGGGGAGAGAGGGGGGGCGCACCACTAGGTGGGCCTTAGGCCCATCTGAGCCTAGGGTTTCCCCCTTTTCCCTTCTCTCTTCGCCTTGGGCCCTGGTGGGGGGGCACACCAGCCCACCTAGGGCTGGTCCCCTCTCACACTTGGCCCACGCAGCCCTCTGGGGCAGGTAGCCCCACCTGGTGGACTCCCGGGACCCTCCCGGTGGTCCCGGTACATTACCGATAGCACCCGAAACTTTTCCGGTGACTAAAACAGGACTTCCCATATATAAATCTTTACCTCCGGACCATTCCGTAACTCCTCGTGATGTCCGGGATCTCATCCGGGACTCCGAAAAACATTCGGTAACCACGTATATCTATTCCCTATAACCCTAGCGTCATCGAACCTTAAGTGTGTTGACCATACGGGTTCGGGAACCATGCAGACATGACCGAGACACCTCTCCGGCCAATAAACAACAACGGGATCTGGATACCCATGTTGGCTCCCACGTGTTCCGCGATGATCTCATCGGATGAACCACGATGTCGAGGATTCAATCAATCCCGTATTCAATTCCCTTTGTCTAGCGGTATTGTACTTGCCCGAGATTCGATCGTCGGTATCCGATACCTTGTTCAATCTCGTTACCGGCAAGTCTCTTTAATCGTTCCGTAACACATCATCCCGTGATCAACTCATTGGTTACATTGCGCATATGATGATGTCCTACCGAGTGGGCCCAGAGATACCTCTCCGTCACACGGAGTGACAAATCCTAGTCTCGATTCGTGCCAACCCAACAGACACTTTTGGAGATACCTGTAGTGTAGCTTTATAGCCACCCAGTTACGTTGTGACGTTTGGCACACCCAAAGCATTCCTACGGTATTCGGGAGTTGCACAATCTCATGGTCTAAGGAAATGGTACTTGACATTAGAAAAGCTTTCGTACGAACTACACGATCTTTGTGCTAGGCTTAGGATTGGGTCTTGTCCATCACATGATTTTCCTAATGATGTGATCCCGTTATCAACGACATCCAATGTCCATGGTCAGGAAACCGTAACCATCAATTGATCAACGAGCTAGTCAACTAGAGGCTTACTAGGGACATGGTGTTGTCTATGTATCCACACATGTATCTGAGTTTCCTATCAATACAATTATAGCATGGATAATAAACGATTATCATGAACAAGGAAATAACCAATTTATTATTGCCTCTAAGGCATATTTCCAACAATAATGCAATCTCATGGCATAATCCTTGATGAGCTCCAACCATCTTCTTTGCCTGAGATTCAACTCCTTCTGCGTGAAGATGTACTTCAAACTCTTGTGATCTGTGTACACCTCACAATGGTTTCCAGTGAGAAAACGTCTCCAAGTCTTCAATGCATGCACTACGGCTGCTAACTCCAAATCATGTGTAGCATAATTCAACTCATGGGGCTTAATATTTCGTGAAGCATACGAAACAACTCTTCCCTCCTGCATAACACTGCTCCAAGTCCTCGATGTGAAGCGTCGCAATACACCTCATAATCCTTGCGCTGATCTGGCAGAATCAACACCGGCGAGGTAACCAAACGTTTCTTCAACTCCTGGAAACTGGCCTCACATTCCTCAGTCCAATTGAACTTGGTATCCTTCTTCAACATCTCCATCATAGGTTTTGCAATCTTCGAGAAATTTTCAATGAATCTCCGGTAGTATCCTGCGAGTCCAAGAAAACTCCGGATCTCTCCAACTGTTGTTGGAGCTTCCCAATTTGTCACAGTGACAACTTTGGTGGGATCTACTGCTATTCCTTCTTCGGAGATAACATGTCCGAGGAATCCAACTTCCTTCAACCAAAACTCACATTTGCTGAACGTGGTGTATAACTGATGTTCTCTGAGCTTACCAAGTACCAAACGCAAATGTTCTTTATGTTCTTCTTCATTATTCGAGTAAACCAAAATATCATCAATGAATACTATGATGAACTTATCCAAAAACTCCATAAACACTTTGTTCACCATGTTCATAAAATAAGCAGGTGTGTTAGTCAGATGAAATGACATAACAGTATACTCATACAACCCATACCTTGTGGTAAAAGCTGTCTTAGGTATGTCCTGCTCTCGAATCTTCAACTGGTGGTATCCTGATCGCAAATTGATCTTGGAAAATACCTTAGCTCCTTGCAGTTGGTCAAACAAATAATTGATCATCGGAAGTGGGTACTTATTCTTGATTGTCACTTCATTCAATCCTCGATAGTCAACAACCATCCTTAACGATCCATCCTTCTTTTCCACTAGAAGTACTGGTGATCCCCAAGGTGACGAACTTGGGCGAATATATCCCTTATCCAGTAACTCCTTAATCTGCTTCTTTATCTCCTCCAAATCCTTTGCAGGCATATATACGGTCTCTTGGATATTGGTCCTGTGCCTGGCAAAAACTCAATCAAAAACTCAATGTCTCTATCCGGTGGCATGCCGGTCAATTCTTATGGAATACATCCGGAAAATCCTTTACCACCGGTACTTCCTCCTGTATAACTCCTGTTAGGGAATTTAGTTGTGTCCTCTTCGGCTCATGACGTGACACATACTTGATCCTTCTTCCTTCTGGGGTGGTAAGCAAAATCAACTTACTGGCGCAATCGATGTTTCCTCCATACATCGATAGCCAATCCATACCCAGAATTACATCCAAACCTTGCGATTCCAAAATGATTAAATCCGAGGGAAACACATGCCTACCTATACTCAATGGCACTTGAAAACATCCTTTACTAGCCATATACTCTGCTCCTGGTGAGCTTACTAACATAGGTGTTCTAAGAACCTTGGTAGGAAGTTTATACTTATCCACGAATCCCCTTGATATGTATGAATGCGATGCACCAGTATCAAAAAGAACGATTGCAGTAAATGACTTAACCAAAAACTTACCTGTTACTGCATCTGGCTGGGCTTCAACCTCCTCCATGTTAACGTGGTTCACCTATCCCCTGTTGAAAGGGTTCGGCTTCTTCCCAGAGCTTCCATTGCCATTTCCATTCTGGGTTTCAGGACATTCATTGGCATAATGTCCGGTCTTCTAACACTTATAACAAGTGACTTGGCTCAGGTCTCTCTTGGCTGGGGTTGATGGGTTGGTACAGTTCTGACCGTTGCTTCCCCCATTCCCATTACCGTTCTTGGGGCCATTATGATTATGCGAACTTCATCCTCCATGGGTATGCTGAAAATGTCCTCCCGATTTCGGGGTAAAACGTGGCTTCTACCGAGCTCCTGAATTGTACTTCCCTTGTCCATACTTCCTCTTGCGGTTCTCAATCTGCTGCTGCTTCCCTTCAATCATAAGAGCACGATCTACCAGTTCCTGGTAGTTGTGGAAAGTTGCTACCATCAACTGCATGCTCAACTCATCATTCAGTCCTTCGAGAAACTTCTCCTACTTAGCTGCATCCATAGCAACGTCATCCGGGGCATAACGTGCTAACTTACTAAAGTCATCCACATATTGGCCAACTATCCGTCCTCCTTGGCGCAAGTTGCGAAACTCACGCTTTTTCATGGCCATAGCTCCTGCTGAAACATGGGCTGTACGGAAAGCCTGCTGAAATTGGTCCCATGTCACTGTGGCTATAGGGTAGGTGACAGTGTAATTCTCCCACCATGATGCTGCTGGTCCATCCAACTGGTGTGCGGCAAAACGCACCTTCTCAGCGTCAGTACATCCTGTAGTGGTTAACTCCCTTCCAATCTTGCGGAGCCAATCATCTGCTACTATAGGCTCGGTGCTACTGGAGAACACCGGCAGATTCAGTCTAAGGAAATGGGTTAAGTGATCAACAGGTGGTGGTGGGTTGTTGTTGTTGTTGTTCCCCTGATTCTGATTCTCGACTAGCAACTACATCAATGCATTCTGCTGCTGGATCAACTGAGTGAGCTCTGGTGGAAAGGCAAACTCATTGTCACGTCTCGGAGGCATCTGATGGGTTTAGAGGGGAAAGATTAGAATAGAATGAGGTCTAACGAGAAAGCACTACCCATATGCACATGAGACAAACACAAACATTTCACTCAATCAATCAAACAAGGGCATACAATCGGTCTAACTATCGCAAAAGTGCTTGGACTACTCTATTTACGTGGTGGAATACTACTACTGATGTGGTGGTCTACTAGAAATATTCTTCGGTTGTAGACTCCATGATATCTGCTCCAGCTTCGTCTTCAAAGTCATCATCGCTCAGGTTAGAGCCAGTGTTGTCGATGATGATGTAGTCTTCCGGATGAATCTCCTTGGGTTCTTCGTCTTCTTCTACTAGTGTGGGGTCTCCCATGAATATTCCGATCTTCTTAATCAGGTCGTCATTCTTCTCCACTAGTACGACGATTTCCTCCTCATAATCTTCACGTGTAGCCTTGAGTTCTTCCTCCAGTTCCATGATTCTTGTCATCGCCTTCTTCAGATCTATCATGTCTGCGCACATCTGGTTCTCCCGACGTCGAATGTGCTGGTTTAACTCCTGGATAAAAGCTGCGATTGATCTATCCTTCTTGGTGCCGATCATTTCCCAGTGCTCATCTCAGTGCCCACAAATCTGGTAGATAGTATCCTTGAGATCATTGCGGCAAACTTCTCCAATACGTCCTATGGTGATGTGGGCCGCCATGCTCTTTCTTAGACTCCAGGTTGGTGCATCAATGGAAAACTTTATGGGCTTGGTGATTGGTGCGAACGTCATTCCTAGAACTTGAACTTGAATCATCCAGTGCTCCTCCTCGGGTAAAGTGGTGTTGTAGGTCCAGGAGAAGCTTGGTACTCCGATGTTCAGGTACTTAGTGACTTCCTTCAGGTGGCGTCCAAAGGGTCTATCTTCATCCGGTTGCATGAACTTGTTCCTTGCATCCGCCATCCTGAAAGAGTAGAAAAGATGAGGAGTCAGAAATGAGAAGAGTGAGTAGTGATCTAGGGCTTTAACTTAGTGGTCATGTCCTACAGTTAGCGTGTGCTCTGATACCATCTTGTAGCAACCAGACCTCAAACAGTCTGATCTCTGTGCTTCAGTGTCATCCCAGGATCAGTAATGCTGACACACACAGTACTTGAATGATTTATAATAGAGTAGCAATCACACACTTATTACAATGAGTGCCTCAAAAGAGAACTTATTACAAATAATATGGCTTAAGGCCATCTAATAATGATAACAGCTGAAAGCTTGGAAGATAAGTGAGTCCATCAACTCCAACGACATCACTGAGTATAGAACCACGGCCTAAAGGCACCTTACTCGTCGTCTGAAAAGTCTGCAACATGAACGTTGCAGCCTGAAAACGGGTCAGCACATGGAATATGCTGGCAATGTAACACATAGAGAGTAATGAATAGAAATAGGCTATACTACATGCATATATGGGTGGTGGAAAGCTCTATGGTTACAGTTTTGCGTAAAGCCAATTTTTCCCTAGTGCAAAGGAATAAATTTTATTTAACTATCATGGTAGTTGTTAAACATTGAGAGCATAGACACCCTCTCAATCCCAATTAAACATCATCATTAAAACCCAACAAAATTAATTAAAGTCACATGATGAGATTCACATGATAATCCAAGTACTAGATACTCAAGACGTCCATAACCGGGGACACGGCTAACCATGATTAGTTTATACACTCTGCAAAGGTTTGCGCACTTTTCCCCACAAGAATCCAACTCCTCCGTTGGGATTCTCGCACTACATGGTGTTTGAGAAACGGGTGACCGAGACATAGTCTTTTAGAAGCGCTAGCACCTTACGATCGGGTAGACCATTACACATACTTTCCCCTACATCTGCTAGTCTACCACTGTAAGAGTTCACACAACTTAATCAACTATGCTAGAGCCCATAGTATCTTGTGGCTGCACATAGAAGTTTCTAGTATGAAATCATCTCATGATCCCTTTGAGCCTGGGTGGCGGTCCATAAAGAAAAACAGGCAATCATTGGAATACCCAGGTGCGTCAATCCACCCAGATGTGTATTAAAGTTGCCACCTTAAATAAACCATTAATTAACAATCTCACATCTGTCATGGATACACTCACCCAATCCACGTCTACTAGCATAGCATGCCGATATAAGCAAACATAGAAGTAACTCCCAAGGGTTTGATAATAAAACAGGTAATAGGTACTACCTCATCTACTTTCCCAAAACCCACAATTTAATTTGATCCTAATCATGCAATCTTTGAGGATTGATCTAATGCAATACAACTGGGTAGTAAGAGGTATGATCAAAGTGTTACTTGCCTTGCTGATGATCCTTGAAACCTAGAGATTCGAAGTAGCAAGCGGCTCACTCTGGGTACTCTATCGCAAACAAACAAGCACACAATAAGCACTCATCTAAAGCACAGGTAAAACTCGAATAAGATATCTAACCAGAAATTTCAACTTAAGAACTTCGGTTTGCAAAAAGAAACAAATCAAACAAAACAACGAAAATCAAACAGCGAAAGAAACAATCTTCATTTATTAATCTGGATCTAAGTCAAATTTTACAGAAGCAAAAACTTTTTAAGTTGGTTAAACGGAAAGAGGGTTTCGAGACGAAACTCTAGGCGCTTGAATCGCCTGATTCCGATAAATGAGCGAAAACTTAAACTAAAACGAAAATCGGATCAGAAATCGCGATCAGAAATAATCGCGGAAAATCCGAGAAAAAGAAAAAACGACGAACAGGCTAACGAATGAATGTTCGCTGTCTGCGGCTAAACGACGAAAACCGTTCATTAAAACGAACGTATGGACGAACGTCCGCTAAATAAACTAAACCGGAAAAAATAAACCGCTCTAAATAAAGAAAAGACCGCGGTTTTTATAAAAACCCGGGCGGTTGACCGGTAAAGACCGGCGGCGGCGGCGGCGCGTGGCGCGAGCGGCGGCGGCGGCTAGGGTTAGGGCGGGGCTAGGTAGCTCGGGGCTGGGCTCCCCCGGCTTATAAAGGCCGGCGGGCTAGAGTCCGGGTCGGGTACGACCCGGCTAGGTCGGTTCGTTTTCTTAAAATAGTTTCGCGCAGAAAAATAAATAAAAGAAATACTAACAGAGTACAAAAATCCCGAAATAAATTTTCCCCGACTTCTAAAATCAAGCCGAAGAAGGTGAACATTTATTTGGGGCCTAAGTGCAATTTTGAAAAACGCGTATTTTTCCTAAATTCAAATAAAACAGTGAAAAACTCCAAAAATAAAATCTTAGTTGATTTTTTTATTGAATCCTCAATATTCCTTTAATTGGGGAAAGTCATTTTATTCTCTCTCACTTATTTTTATAATTGGAATTATTGAAGATAAAATAATTAAATCAAATGATCCTATTTTCAAAATTTGAGAAAACCCCAAATATGAAAATAACGAAATCCCCAACTCTCTCCATGGGTCCTTGAGTTGCGTAGGATTTCTAGGATCAAGCCAAAATGCAAATAAAATATGATATGCAATGATGATCTATGTATAACATTCCAAATTGAAAATTTGGGATGTTACACCTCCTGTCGTCCTGCTGGACTTGGTCTTGTTGCACCGATATGGAAACTTTTGCCTAATGCCTCGGGACTCCTCCCCTACGCTTGCCTCTTTAGCACCAAATAGGAAACCAGGACACTGCACGCTTGCACCCGCCTGGCTCCATTCATCATGGCTTGCGTCACAGAAACCTCGCGAGATGTCCCTTGCCTTGATCTCTCCGCCCCCCGCGAGCCAGACTAGTGAGGCCGCCCCTGTGGAGGTCTTGCGTCGTCCACCTCGCGAGGGTCTTGAGTGTTTTCCAATGAATATGGGCCGTACAGGGCTGCTGGTGGAGCCACGCCGCGGGCCATAGCCAGGCAAGTCTGGGGACCCTCATTCCGAGAACGCCGATAGTAGCCCCTGGGCCCAAGGCACGCTCGGGCTTGGCTTCGAGGCGAAGCCAAAGGGCAAGTGCGGAGCACCATGGGTCCGAACAGCCTCGGCCACGCTTGACGCGTGGCGATTGATTGGACGTGGGCGTCTCCGCTTCCCCACGCCGCCTCGGCAACTGCCCGACTTGATGAGTCCTCGCTGCATGCAGAAAAAGATCATTATTACCTTAGATCATGGAGGCCAGTGGTTGGCCTCCCCTTGGCTATAAATGGGAAGGGGTGCGGAGCCCCCGTCACCCATACCTTCCTTTGCTTCTCCCGCTCCTTCTTCTTCCTCGCTTCACTACCGGCAGCGACACCCATGGCGCCTACGAAGAGGCTCTCGGCTGCAGAGAAGGGGAAGGCTCGTTAGGAGGGGCCTAGCTCACCGCCGCCCAAGAGGGGGAGGCCATCATCACAAGCACACCATGACCCCCATCACGGCCCCTCGTGGTCGCGGTGGTGCCTCTTTGCGTGGTGGTGGTTTCCCGAGTCGTGGTAGCCCCGTCGATGAAGGGAGGCGCGCCGCGTCCGTGCTTCAACTCGGCGGAAGTGCTGCCAGAGTTCGTCATGTGGTCGGAGAACCCGACCGGTACTTGGCTTGAGCTCCTCCGCTTATTTGCCGGTGAGCTGCTGGACACTAGTCCAAGCGGTCTCTGGCTGCAGGAGGACGGCTGCTGCAGCAAGGCTTCATGGGTCGCGGTCGAGGTCTCCACTGCATGCAACGTAATCCTGGCCCGCGGCTGGCAGACGTTTGCCTGCGCATGCAGCCTGGGCCGGCGGTGTTCCCTCCACTTGAAGTATGATGGCAACGTGACCCTCTATGTGAGGGTGTTTGGGGAAGATGGCCGCCGCATCGGGTGTTGCCCCGAGGACAACGACGGCGATGAGGTGCTCGGCCTTGGTGACGACCGCGACGAGAGTGAAGGCGGGCTCGCCCTCGGCCCGGCTATGGCTCGTCCAGCTACGGCGACTCTTCTTCCGGCGACAGCTCTAGCAGCGGCGGCTACGACCAGCCGTCGCGCCCGCTCCAAAGGTGGCAGCAGGTTGTCTCGTCACCGCGCTTCAGAGAAGCGCGAGGAGGGGTCTGGCTGAGCTCAGGAGAGTGCCACGGGCCCGTCCTCGCGACCTGCCGTGGGAGCATGTTCCGCTTTTGTTTCGTTCTTCCTTTCCTTCCCGCATTAAGAGAGAGACAAGTATGGGGCCCCGCTGGGGCGTGCAACAATTATGATTTCTAAGTGGCTGTGCTATGTTTATTATTCTTGTGTCGTGTTGCACTGTCATGTTCTATGTATGCGTGTAGGAATAACTTAGCTTGATGCGCATGAAGTAGTTTCCGCCTCATGAGACGTGTGTTCCGCAATGCCTGGCGAGGCGTCCTGTGCTCGGAAGGCGCCTGAGAACTGCAAAAATTTGCTAGGGAATTCTTATCCTTCCGAATCCTGGTCGTATGCACTACCGGTCATGACCCAGTGCTTCGTATCGCGGTACCCGGGGGGAACAGATTGAGTTGGGTGCACTAGCTTGCGAACTCGAGCGAGGGTGCCTTGTGAAAAACAGGAAAACGAAAATGCTCACGAGGGCGCCTGTCGAGCCCCCTCACGAGGCATGCGAGGGAGAGCACGGGTCAAAAAAATGAGGAACAGAGAGCAGAAAGGAGGCAAAGGGCAATGGAACCAGGCTAGCAAGGAACACCAGAAAGCAAATTCTCGCTAAAAAATGGGAAAGCCAACTACGGAAAGAAAATGAAAAGCCGCGTCCGGCACCTAGTCTAGTCTTCTTGTCTTCTCACCAATGCAGAGCTAAGTGCTGCCACTAAGACGTGGGAGGGTGCCCCCGAGGCCCGAGGGCGGCACTCCTGAGATTTCGGGGCGTGTACAGCCCCACTCATTATTACGTGAGAGTGTCACGAGCGGAGATCTTCACAGGCACGGGCCTTGCTTCACAGGCACCGGGCCTTGCTTCATGGGTAGAACTTCCGGAGGTGCTGGATGTTCTAGGCATTCTGGATGGGGATTCCGTCCTGCGTCTCCAGGCATGCGGCACCAGGCCTGGAGACATGGGCAACCCGAAACAGGCCCTCCCACATGGGTGAGAGCCTGTGCAGCCCTTCCCTGGAGAGCACCCGCCTCAGGACAAGATCACCCACCTCGAGCGTCCTAGAGCGGACGCTGTGGCAGTGGTACCGCCGCAGCGCCTGCTGGTACCTCGCAGCTCGGAGCAAGGCTTCACGGTGGCGTTCAGCACGAGGTCCATCCCCTGCATGGCGTACTGCTGCGTTTCATCAAACGCCAGGACCCGCGCGGAGTGATGCCTGATATCATGTGGGAGAACCGCTTCTGCTTCGTAGACGAGGAAGTACGGGGTCTCGCCTGTGGGCCTGGTGGCGGTGGTGCAGATGGACAACAACACAAACTAGAGCTCATCGTGCCAGCCCCTGCCGTAGGCCTCGAGCTTCTTCTTGAAGGTCCTGGTCTTGAGACCCCTCAGGACTTCCGCATTGGCGTGTTCGGCCTGGCTGTTGCTCCTGGGGTGCGCCACGGAGGTGTAGCATATCTGCATCCCAAGGTTAGCACAATATGTTTTGAAGAGATTGCTAGTGAACTGTGAGCCGTTGTTGGTGATGATGCGATTAGGGACCCCAAATCGGCTTACGAGGCCCTTGATGAACTTGACTGCTAACCCGGCTGGGATGGTGCGGACGGCTTCCACTTCCGCCCACTTGGTGAATTTGTCGATGTCGACATAGAGGTAGCGGTAACCTCCAGGCGCTCGAGGGAATGGGCCCAGGATATCCAGCCCCCAGACCGCGAACGACCATGAGAGCGGGATAGTCTGGAGGTCTTGAGCTGGCTGGTGGATCTACTTGGCGTGGAATTGGCAGGCCTCGCAGGATTTCACCAGCTTGGCCACGTCGTTGAGTGTCGTGGGCCAGTAGAACCCGCTGCGGAAAGCCTTGCCGACTAGGGTGCACGACGATGAGTGGTGCCCGCAGTCTCCGCCATGTATGTCGGCCAGCAACTCATTCCCCTGTTCCTTGGAAATGCATAGTAGAGAAACATCATTTGGCCGCTTCCTGTATAGCTCACCGTCCTGCATGCAGTATGCCGTCGCCTACGGGGCCACACGCTCCGCGTCTTCCTCCTTCTCTGGCAACGTGCCTTGCGTCAGGTATGACCTGAGCTCCTCGATCCAGCACCCCTCCTAAGGCTCGAGCGCTAAGAGGAGGCGCGTTCTTGAGGTCGGGCCATAGGTGGGGGCTCTCGAGGCTGGTGGCTGGGGGAGCTCCTCCTGAGGTGGCACCGGCTCCGCAAGCGGAGGTGCCGCCGAAGGCTTGAAGAGCCGTTCCTCGAAGACGCCAGGCTCTTGGGGTAGCCGCTTGGATGCTCTTTTGGCGATGTCGTTGGCCTCCTTGTTGGTGCCACGGGGCACATGCTGTAGCTCCAGGCCCAGGAACTGCTTCTCCATTTTGCGCACCTCCGCGAGGTATGCCTCCATGTGCTCATCCTTTGACTCGTACACCTTGTTGGAGAAGTTGACGAGGAGCTACGAATCTCCCTTGATAGTGAGGCTTTTCACCCCTAGGGCCACCGTAGCCTTGAGGCCGACGATGAGATCCTCGTACTCTACGATGTTGTTGGAGACCTTCTCGCCCCACTGGAAACAGAGCTGCACGTCGTAGTAAAGCTTGTCCTGAGTGGCCGAGATGAGCACGACTCCAGGCCATGCGCCCTGGCATGTGAACGCGCCATCGAAGTACATGACCCAACCATCTAGCGCTTCACTCCCTGGCGAGCGGGATTAGTTCTCGCCCGCTTCGAGCTCTGGGGTATCGGTCCATTCTGCCACAAAGTCGGCGAGCGAGCCCCCTTGATGACCCTGGTTGTGCTGGTCAAACGCTTGCAGCTCGATGTTCCATTCGGCGACCCTTCCCGCAGCATTGGGGATTCTTAGCATTCTCTCCAATGGGTAAACTGAAACGACCTTGATGGGGTGACCTTGGAAGTAGTGGCGCAGCTTGCGCGAGGCCACCAGGAGCGCGAGCAAGAGCTTCTAAGGCATGGGGTATCGTGCCCTCGCATCTCACAGCACTATGCTGACGAAGTACACTGGGTGCTCGACAAGGGTGGGAGAGCTGACAGAGTTTTTGGCTCCCGGGGCATTTCCTATGGATCTCCAGCTCCTATGGCTTGATGACTACTCGGGGCAGCCGCTGTCTCAGGAGCATCGCCTTGATGTTGTGCTGCCTCGTCTAGCTTGGCGGCTCCACTTGGAGGGCCTGGACTTGGGGCTCCTCTTGGAGGGCCACCACCGCCGCGCTGGCAGAGTGGGGTGTGGCAGACAGGTAGAGTACCAAGGGCTCGCGAGGACAAGGCGCCACCATCACCAGCGGGCTGGTCAAGTATCTCTTGAGGTCTTGAAATGCCAGGTTGGCCTCGGGGGTCCACTCGAACGAACCCTTCTTCTTCATCGGCTTGAAGAACGGCAAGGCGTGCTCCCCTGACTTGGAGATGAAGCGCCCCAACAAAGTCACGCAGCCTGCAAGCTTCTGCATCTCCTTGAGGTTTTGCGGTGGGCACATGTCTTCGATTGCCTTGACCTTCTCCGGGTTGGCCTCGACCCCCCTGTGGGACACGAGGAAGCCTAGCAGCTTGCCGGAAGGGACACCAAACACGCACTTTTCTGGGTTGAGCCGCAAGTCCACCTGGCGCAGGCTCGCGAAGGTCTCCTCCAGGTCCTGAATCAAAGTTCTCGCCTCCCAAGACTTCACCACAATGTCGTCAACGTAGGTCTCAGCGTTTCTCCCGAGCTGCTCCCCCAAGGCGATGTGCATCAGTCGCTGGAAGGTTGCTCCTGCGTTGCGCAGTCCGAATGGCATGCAAGTGTAGCAGTATACCTCGAATGGGGTCAAGAAAGCTGTTTTCTCCACATGTCCCACCGCCATCTTGATCTTGTGGTAGCCTGAGAACGCATCAAGGAAACATAGCAGATGACACTCGGCGGTGGAGTCGACAATCTGGTCGATGTGCGACAGCGGGAGTGGGTCTTGAGGGCAAGCCTTGTTGAGGTTGGTGAAGTCGACACACATGCGCTCCTTCGCTCCTTTCTTCGGCATGACGACCGGGTTCGCCATCCACTCTGGGTACTGGACCTCGCGAATGACGCCTACTGCCTCTAGCTTGCGGGTTTCCTGAATGATGAAGGACTGCTTCTCCGTGGACTGTCGCCTCGCCCTCTGCTTCACAGGGCGCACGTTGGGGCATACCCTCAGATGATGCTCGATCACTCCTCTTGGTACCCCAACCAGCTGCTTGGGTTCCCAGGCGAACACCTCCTCGTTTGCCTGCAAGAAGTCTACCAACTCCCTTTCTTGATCTGGGCCGAGGTCGGCGCCTATAGTAAAGGCGGCGCCAGAGGCCCCGTCTGCGTCGACCGGTATCTGCTTTGTCTTGTCTTGACCTTGAGTGAATAACCGCTTCTTCTTGGTCGGCGCAGCGCCTTTTGTCCTGGGCTCGGCCTTGTCGGTCGGGCAAGCTGCTGCCGTGGCCTTGAAGGTGATTTTGAGGGCCGCCAAGGCTTCCTTGGTGTCTCCGGCCACGATGAGGATGCCCTTGCTTCCTGGCATCTTCATGAGGTTGTAGGCAGGATGGGTATAGATGCCATGAACTGAGCCAGTGCCGGGTACCCGAGGATGGCGTTGTATGGTAAGCCGATGCGGGCGATGTCGAAGTCGATTAGCTCAGTGCGGTAGTTGTCACGTGTGCCAAAGGTCACGAGGAGACAAAACTGCCCTAGGGGGTTGGAGGAGCCGCTGCCGACTCCGGAGAAGGGCTTGCTGGGGTGGAGCTGCTCAAGTGGTATGTGATGGAGACTAAAAGCCTCCACGGAAAGCACGTTCAGGCCGGAGCCGCCGTCGATGAGGGTCTTGGTGACGGCCACACTGCAGATGGTGGGCGCGCAAAGCATCGGGAGCAGGCCCGAACCAACGGTGGTGACTGGGTGATCCCTTGAGTCGAAGATCAGGTCGGCCTTGGGCGCCGCCCAACACCGGGAGCACCCTGCCGCGTGGAGACAGCGCCAATCTGGCGAAAGAACGGCTTGGTGTTACGGTCCGAGGGCAGCGCCTGCGAGCACCGAGGAGAGCCGCGTAGACGGGGGGTGCTGGTCCCTCGAAGCGTGTGATAAAGAGGTCGGGCAGCTCCTCCCAGGAGGCAATAGAAGATTCCGGTAGATGGAGCAGCCAGGCGCGCGGCACGCCAGCGAGGGCCATTGGGAGCCAGTTGGCCATGACTTTACGGTCGCCCCGGCCTCCAGGACGGCCTCCTCATACGCCAGCAGGAAGGCTGCCGGATCTGCCACACCATCATAACGGGGAGGCATCTCCGGCTTGAACTTGTGCGGCCACGGCACCCGCCGCAAGGCGGGGGTGAAGGCCCAGAGCCCCACGGTGCTGTGGGGGGCGCCCGTTGATCTAGTCGTAGAAGCAGCGGCGTCCATGAGAGTCGGTCGGAGGGGCGAGGCCGTCAGGGGCAAACTTCGGCGCACCCCTACCTGGCGCGCCAAATGTTGGATTTCGGTTCCGGCAAAACCCTTGAGGTTCGAACACTAGGGTGCGCACAAAGATCTCTCCCCCTCTAGCTCGCAATTCGTATGATATCGCGGCCTAGCTCGACGAACCCAAAGAATGAGTGACACAAGATTTATACTAGTTCGGGCCACCGTTGTGGTGTAATACCCTACTGCACTGTGGTGTGGTGTATTGCCTCTTGGGCTGAGGGTGAACGGTTACAAGGGAAGAACAGCCTCCTAAGGAGAGGTGTTCTTGTGCTTGGCGAACTTGGCTGGTGGCCTTGGTGGAATGGATCCTATCCAAGATGAGATTCTCCGCCTATGATGGTGGCTAGTCCTATTTATAGAGGCCCTGGTCCTCTTCTTAAATTTTGAGCGGGAAGGGATCCCACAACAGCCAAATTCCAAGGGAGACAACTAGTACGAGTTATCCTGACAAAAGTAGTCTTCGCCTGCCAAAGGCTCTGGTGGTGACGCTGTCTTGGGCTCCACGATGACCTCCGTCCTGCTGGTCTTGGTCTTGTTGCACCGCTGTGGAAACCTTTGCCTAATGCCTCGGGATTCATTTCCTGCGCTTGCCTCTTTAGCACCAAAGAGGAAACGAGGACACTGCATGCTGGCGCCCGCCTGGCTCAAGTCGTCATGGCTTGCGTCACAGAAACATCGCGAGGTGTCTCTTGCCTTGATCTCTCTGCCCCTCGCAAGCCAGCCTGGTGAGGCCGCCCCTGAGGAGGTCTTGCATCGTCCGCCTCACGAGGCTTGGCCCCTCGCGAGGGTCTTGAGTGTTTGCCGGTGAAGATGGGCCATACAGGTGTAACACCCCGGATGTAACTTTCCCTATTTGTACTCCAACTCTTGCCGTTTCCGGCGTTAAGTTATTTTTATTTTCCTCGGGTTCGGGTTTTTGTCTCCGTGTGTTGTTGTCGTTGTCATGCATCTCATATCATGTCATCATGTGCATTGCATTTGCATACGTGTTCGTCTCATGCATTCGAGCATTTTCCCCGTTGTCCGTTTTGCATTCCGGCGCTTCGTTCTCCTCCGGTGGTCATTTCTAGCTTTCTTTCGTGTGTGGGGATTAAATATTTCCATATTGGACCGAGACTTGCCAAGCGGCCTTGGTTTACTACCGGTAGACCGCCTGTCAAGTTTCGTATCATTTGGACTTCGTTTGATACTCCAACGGTTAACCGAGGGACCAAAAAGGCCTCGTGTGTGTTGCAGCCCAACACCCCTCCAATTTGGCCCAAAACCCACCAAACTCTACTCCATGTCCTAGAGCGTTCGATCACGATCGCGTGGCCTAAAACCGCACCTCATTTGGACTCTCCTAGCTCCTTCTATGCCTATAAATAGACCCCTCCGTTTTCGGATCTCTTCCTCTCCCCGAAACCCTAAAAGTCCCCTCCGACGCGCCAGACGCTCCGCGCCGCCGCCCCGCACCAGTCCCCCACCGCCACGTGGCGCGCAGCCGCCGCCTCCCGCCGAAGCCCGCGCGGCCCGGGCCAGGCCCCC
>NC_041384.1:409306423-409321539 GCF_002162155.2 Triticum dicoccoides
GCCGCCGAGGAGCGCCGCGCCGGCCCCGCTCCTCCCCATCTCCGGCAAGCCCCGGCCGATCCTCCCTCCTACTCCGGCAAGAAGCTCCGGCGAGCTCAAGATCCGGCCTCGGTTCGCGTGCCCGCCGAAGAACTCTAGATCTGGTTGTTTTTTCTCTAAGTCCTTAAAATTTTCAGTCCATATGCTCCTGTTCGCGGCTCTGTAACTTTGCATCCGTAGCTCCGATTCATGCATATAGCATATCAAAATGTTCAGCTTAGAGAGTACATCATTTCATTCCATTGCATCATTTTCATTTGAGCTCATCTTGATGCCCGAAATGCTGTTGGAAGAGGGCTACTTGAGTTAATTGTCAGATCTGTTACTCCGTTTAGCACTTTTGTCATTTTTGCCATGATTATTGTGTGCATGATATGCCCGTGAGTTCTTCATATGTTTTGGTAAGAGTTTTGTCATCTATCTAGAGGTGCAACCCATGTATTTTTAGGATGTGTGTGGTGACTTGTGCAAGCTTGCAAAGAGGTGCACTTGCTAATTCTGTTTTCAGGGACTTAGTAATTTCCTGGTGATCCGTGCCTCTTTTGAGGATTGTTTAGTTCATGATGCCATATGTTCTTGTTGTTTCCTGGTGATCCGTGCCTCTTTTGAGGATGATCAGTAAGGGAGTTTTGTTAATCTTGTAGTGCTCTATCCATCCATGTCTTTGTTTGAAATTATGGAGCACCCTAACTTGAGTCAATCGAGCTCTACTTTTGCCTCGTTGCGAATCTGGGCAGATCATCAACTTGTTTGCGATTTTGCCGATGTTATTGTAGTTGATCCGTGCATGCTATGCCATTGTTCTTGCCATGTCTAGCTTGTATTTTGTGCCTTCTTAAGGGATGTATGCTTGTCTTGCCATGACTTGCATCGTGGTGAGTGCATCGAGCTCGTAAACATGCCTTCGTGAGTTATGTTTCAGCCTGTCCCAGTTTTCACAAGTCTGAAAACTGATTATGTTTTTGCTATGTTCGTGTGCTTGTTAGTATATTTTGTGATCCCTTTTGGCTCAAGGTCACTAAGGGACTTTTGTTAAGATTGTTGAGTAGCTCCATGCCATGTATTTCTTTTCCATGTTCAGGTCCTGTAGCATGTTGTTTTGTTGCTCCAAAGAGGGCTATATGATCTGAAATTCCAGACAAGTGTTAATTTCACCAAGTCTGAGATCTGTTTTACCATTTGCGTTTTTGCCATGCTTGTTTGAACCTGTTAATGGATGAATTGGCCGTAGCTCAGTGCTAGACTTTTGTTAAGCATCTTGTCTGCATCCCTGCCATGTATTTTGTTGTCATGTTTGGTGGCTGTAGCATGTTCATCTCATTGCATTTAGATGCCTACTTGCTGTAAATCGCAGGCCGGTGTCATTTTTGAAACGCTTGCCATTTCCAAACCGTAACTCCGATTCCGGCGTTCTTTATATCGTTTTCAAGAAATTTCATCTCATATTTCCAGTGGCACCCTTGGAATTCCAAGTTGAGGCCAGGTTCATGCATTTTCTGTCATATCTTACATTTTGCATCCCGCATCGCATCCCGCATAGCATATCATCATTTCATCATATTGCTTGGTCTTGCACGTGGTTGATTGTATCCTTGTTGTTGTCTGTCTTGTTTGGGTAGAGCTGGGAGACGAGTTCGCTAACGAGGAGCCATTGAGTTTGCTCTTGAGGATCCAGTCAACTCTGACAACTGTGCAGGCAAGATGATCATACCCTCGAAATCACTACTATCTTTGCTATCTAGTTTGCTCGCTCTTTTGCTATGCCATTGCTATGATGCCTACCACTTGCTTGAAAGCCTCCCAAATTTCCATGTCAAACCTCTAATCCACCATTGTCCTAGCAAACCGTTCATTGGCTATGTTACCGCTTTGCTCAGCCCCCTCTTATAGCGTTGCTAGTTGCAGGTGAAGATTGGAGGCCGTCCCTTGTTGGAACATCATTTATCTACTTGTTGGGATATCATTATATTGCTATGTTATCTGAATGCATCTATATACTTGGTAAAGGGTGGAAGGCTCGGCCTCTCGCCTAGTGTTTTGTTCCACTCTTGCCGCCCTTGTTTCCGTCATATCGGTGTTCTGTTCCCGGATTTTGCGTTCCTTACGCGGTTGGGTTATAATGGGAACCCCTTGATAGTTCGCCTTGATTAAAGCTTTTCCAGCAATGCCCAACCTTGGTTTTACCATTCGCCACCTAGTCTCTTTTTCCCTTGGGTTACCGGAGCCCGAGGGTCATCTTATTTTAACCCCCCCCCCCGGGCCAGTGCTCCCTCTGAGTGTTGGTCCGAACCGGGCAGCCTGCGGGGCCACCTCGGGGAAACTTGAGGGTTGGTTTTACTCGTAGCTTGACCTATCTGAGTGTGCCCTGAGAACGAGATATGTGCAGCTCCTATCGGGATTTGTCGGCACATTCGGGCGGTGTTGCTGGTCTTGTTTTAACCTGTCAAAGTGTCTTGAGTAACCGAGATACCGAGTCTGATCGGAACGTCTTGGGAGGAGGTCTATTCCTTCGTTGACCGTGAGAGCTTGTCATGGGCTAAGTTGGGACTCCCTGCAGGGATTGAACTTTCGAAAGCCGTGCCCGCGGTTATGGGCAGATGAGAATTTGTTAATGTCCGGTTGTTGATAACTTGAACCTTAATTAAATTAAAATAAACCAACTGAGTGTGTTACCCTGATGGCCTCTTCTCGGCGGAGTCCGGGAAGTGGACACGGTGTTGGAGTAATGTTTGCGCAGGTTGCTCTCTAGTTTCTCGCTCGCGCTTTGCCTCCTCTTCTCGCTCTCTTTTGCGAATAAGTTAGCCACCATACTTGCTAGTCGCTTGCTGCAGCTCCACTCATATTTTACCTTGCCATACCCATAAGCTTAAATAGTCTTGATCGCGAGGGTGCGAGATTGCTGAGTCCCTGTGGCTCACAGATTACTATTACACCAGATGCAGGGCCTGATGTTTTCACTCCAGGAGACGTGTATGAGCTCAAGTGGGAGTTCGACGAAGACTCTCAATGATACTATGTTTCCTTTCCCGATGATCAGTAGTGGTGCCCAGTTGGGGGTGATTGGGACCGTTGTCGCATGTTGGGTTCTCTTTTATTTTGGCGCCGTAGTCGGGCCTTGAGTGTATGGATGATGTAATGTTATTTATGTACTTGATTGACGTGGCGAGTGTAAGCCAACTATGTTATCTCCCCTTTTATTATTACATTACATGGGATGTTTGTGAAGATTGCCTAACTTGCGACATATGCCTTCAATGCGATTATGTCTCTAAGTCGTGCCTCGACACGTGGGAGCTATAGTCGCATCGAGGGTGTTACAACAGGGCTGCCGGCGGAGCCACGCCACGAGCTACAGGCAGGCAAGTCTGGGGACCCCCGTTCCCAGAACATCGACAGGAGCGGCGCTGGTTTTGGATCAGAACAGGAGAGGAGCGACGCTGGTTTTGGATTAGAACGGGAGAGGAGTGGCACTGGATTTAGTTTGGAACAAGAAAGGAGCAGCGGTGGTTTAAGAGGAGAGGAGTGGCGCTGGTCTTGGAAGTATTTTTTGTTTTGCGTATTTTGGGTCAAAGTTTAACCACATACTGCATTTTACAAGCAAAATGTGAATGCATGTCACCAAAAATTGTATCGTTTGGATCATATCTGAATGTACTTTCAAATTATATTATTTTTACAATGTATAACATATATTTTATTTGTGAAAATCATGGTCAATTATGACCCAGAATAAAAGGGAGACTAGTTAATGTGGGGTCGCTTTCTTAATTGAAGGGTAAATTGATTTTGATTATCCAGTCACAGTGCGCCGGCCCTCTTGTCCAATCCTAAATCGCCGCCGCACGCTCCTCTCCCTCTTCTGCATTGCAAGACCACTGTCTCTCCTCCCATCTTAGAAAGCTAGCACCAGACCTCTCAGAAGGACATCTATGGAGAGGATGCAACAGCGAATCAGGCAGATCGCCTGCGGTGACTAGGCAAAGTTAGCCAGGTTGAAGGAGATCCTTACTTGGTTTTACAATGAGTGGGAGATTTCGAGGATGGTGATGGCCATGTGGTAATGTATGCGAAAGAGCGAGACGACGGCGATGAGGGCAACGATTTACTCCTCGGCGGCAGTCACGCCGCAGTCCTTCGAGTTCATCGAGTATCTCCTCTGGGCGATGGAGTAGACAGATTCGCTCGAGGCGAAAGTCAGGTGGAGGTGGTTGGCGTACAGGTCGAAGGTCGAGCATCCAGAGGATAAAGAATCGATCGAGTACGGTGTGCCATTTGTGATGGTGCAGAGCCAGCCGAAGCCACAGGAGTATTTGTTCTCCCACCGCAAGAGGACGCTGGATGGCGCGACGTTGCTTCCCCGTCGTTCTCTACTAACATAATATTCCATCTGCTCATGCTTACAATCAGTGTGACAGCTAATGAAAATCATGCTTACAATCATTCTACGAGTACTACGCCTATCACCCTAAAATAGCTCTGGACCTTTGGGTCAAAGTTGTGACACTATGTACAAATAAAGAAAAATAGATTGGTGCTTCTTTCAGAAAAGAGCACTCCCTAAAAAACTGCCAATATAAGCTACCAGTATTTGGTTAGAGGATTTGCTGCCGAGAAAGATCCGTCCACAGAGAGCGCCACACATCCCATTGGTGGTGGTGGATGCCAATGCATGCATGGAGCATGGTTAGTGTTGGTAATTTTTACTTGGCGCACCTCGCACTCTACATATATGCCGGTTCCATACATTTGTGCAGTTCCACCAAAATGCAGCTGAATAACCCTGTTTGCACAGATAATGAAAAAGTGTGATTACATTATAGTGGCACTAGCTGATGAAACATACACTAATAAATAGAAGAAAATATTGCAATAGTATCATAGTATGCCATGCTGCGAGGGCGAGATGGGCCCTGTGACGCCTCATACGGTAGGCCTCATACTGGAAATCGACCCAAGTCTCCCCGATATACCTTCTACAAGTGATGAACATTAGTGTACAGCAGTAGTACAAGGAGGGGCCTTGAGACATTCCAATCTCTATTTTTGTGCAGATCAACTAAAATTAAGCACCCCAGTTTGCAGAAACGCTTAAACATTAACAACGGGACTAGTTGATGAAACATATACTAACAAAGAGAAGCACTTTCTTTATCTACATTGGAAATGAAATGATAGAGAGGACACTCACTCTATTTTAACTGTATTATTACTTCATTTTATCAGTGGCACTAGGGTCGAGCAGGTGGCAAACGAGGTGTACCGTGCGTCGCAAGGATGGAGGCCAGGGGTGCTTAGACTAGGATGCTGAAGCTAGCTCTTTCAGTCCCTATCTCCCCCCCCGATGTTTCTATGGTAGCATTTGGGTTGTAATCTAAACTTGGTCAAGCTGGCGTTGCGTCCCCCTGCTTGCCTAGCTTATGTGGCGAACTTGTCTACTGCTAGCACTCAGTCCGTTCTAGTAGTAGTTGCATAACTGCATGTTTACACTGAGATGTTGTCGGATAATGGTTCTCTATGGTTGGGTTTCTTTAATGAAATCGGAGGAAAGCCCCTCTTTCGATATATAAAAAAACTAGTGGCACTAGCGGTGCCAAAACATTGCCTCAAATCAATAGTCCCACTAGATTAAGGTGCAAAATAATAACATTAGTTCTTTATCATGGCAGTGCCAAAACAGTAGCACAAGAGTAGTCTCAACATGCAGGATCTTTGGCAAATGGTCAGACCAAAAAGGAACATACCTCGTGATGGGAACCATATCTGCAGTCAACGCCATCGTAGAAGGGATGACACCAGTCACTGATGACCCACAAGTATAGGGGATCAATTGTAGCTCTTTTCGTTAAGTAAGAGTGTCGAACCCAACGCGGAGCAGAAGGAAATGACAAGTAGTTTCCAGTAAGGTAATGTCTGGAAGTGCTGAAAGTGTAAGTAATAGAGTAGTTTGATAGCAAGATACTTTGTAACAAGCAAGTATTGATAATAGTAACAAAAGTGCAGCAAGGTAGCCCAATCCTTTTGAGGCAAAGGATAGGCCAAAACGGTCTCTTATGATAAGCAAAGCATTCTTGAGGGTATACGGGAATTTCATCTAGTCACTTTCATCATGTTGGTTTAATTCGTGTTCTCTACTTTGATAATTTGATATGTGGGTGGACCGGTGCTTAGGTGCTGTTCTTAATTGAACAAACCTCCTACTTATGATTAACCCTCCCACAAGCATCCGCAACTACGAGAAAAGTATTAAGAATAAATTCTAACCATAGCATTAAACTTTTGGATCCAATCAGTCCCTTACGGAATAGCGCATAAACTGGGGTTTAAGCTTATGTCACTCTCGCAACCCATCATTTAATTTCTACTCTACAATGCATTCCCTTAGGCCCAAATATGGTGAAGTGTCATGTAGTCGATGTTCACATGACACCACTAAGGGAATCACAACATACATACTATCAAAATATTGAACACATATCAAATTTACATGATTACTTGCAACATGATTTCTCCCGTGACCTCAAGAACAAAGGTAAGTACTCACAAATAATAATCATGCTCAAGATCAGAGGTGTATTAAATATCATATTGGATATGAAAATATAATCTTCCACCAAATAAACCATATAGTAATCAACTACAAGATGTAATCAACACTACTAGTCACCCACAAGTACCAATCTATAGTTCCGGTAACAAGATTGAACACAAGAGATGAACTAGGGTTTGAGAGGACATGGTGTTGTTGAAGATGTTGATGGAGATTGCCCTCCCCAAGATGGAAGAGTTGTTGGTGATGATGATGACGATGATTTCCCCCTCCGGGAGGGAAGTTCCCCCGGCGGAATCGCTCCGCCGGAGGGCAAAAGTGCTCCTGCCCAAGTTCCACCTCGAGGCAGCGACGCTTCTTCCTGAAAGTCCTCCTCTTATTTTTTTCTAGGTCAAAATGACTTATATACCAAAAGATGGGCACCGGAGGTGGGCCGATTAGGCCACAACCCCCAGGGCGCGCTAGGGGGCCCTAGCGCGCCCAGGTGGGCTGTGCCCACCTGGTTGCCCCCCTCTGGTAGTTATTTGCTCCAATAATTCTTATATATTCCGTAAAAAATCCCCGTGAAGTTTCAGCTCATTTTGAGTTATGCAGAATAGGTAGCCTGATGTAGCTTTTTCAGGTTCAGATTTCCAGCTACCAGAATTCTCCCCCTTGGTGTGTACCTTACAAATTATGAGAGAAAAGGCATTAGAATTACTACAAAAAGCATTATTATGGATAAAAACATTATAAATAACAGTACAAAAACATGATGCAAAATGGACCTATCAGTCACCAACATGGATGATTCAATTCATGAGACCTTTTGGTGTAGTTCACCTAAAATGAAGCAATGTCCCATGAGCTAGCAGTTGCTTCTTCAATTTTTTTTAAGAAAAGGGCTCCAGCCCCGGTTCCATTTCCATCAGAAAATGAAACCCACATAGCTTCTTCTTCATTAGTTGCAATAAAATTGAGCAACATCAAGGTTGGTTGTGAAGCTCATGGAATGTTCAACTATAATTTGGATATTTTTTGTGCAGTTCAACTAAGATCAAGCATGAAGTGTATATCTCTGTTTGCACAAAAAAGGTGGAAAGGAGGGTGACTAACAAGTGATGAAACATACATCAAATGAAAAGAAGCATGTTCCTTATCTGAATGGCAATCCTACAAGGAGAATAGCAATTTCTAAAGCAGCAGCATTGCTAGATATTAATGTGGGCATTAGGATTAACTATGAAAACCGTTAAATATGACATTACTTTAATGGTGCCATTGCTTCATTTTACCAGCAACATTACATTAATAGCTGCTACAGAGTTGCCATTGATTCATATTACTGGAGGCATTACATTGAAAACAACATTGGTTTAACATGTCCTTACTTTTAACAGTGTGACTGCATCATTTTACCAGTGGCATTACATAAGACTGGCTCGGGGCAACAAACAACAGAACATGATATCTGGGTTGGTCCATTTTTGTTCGGTATAGCCACCTTATACTGTGTGAGGCTAGCAAATCTAGTGCTAGAGATACTCTGTTGACTTGTCCCCCAATCCACACTTTCTTTCCTTTTTCAACCAATAGATCGGGTTTATACTAAGTTTGTACTACGTTTCCCTTTATTTCCCTATTAGACCAAGAGACCAGTTGGATAGCCAGTCTCTGCTACTTTTTGCCCCCATTATTTCCTCTTTCGACCAAGTCCTAGATTCAGGTAACAAATCTCCCCACCCCACCCCCTTTATTCCTTGTTTGAACCAAGTAGTACTAGATTCGAGTGCATGAACTAGTTTTACCTCTTAACAGTAAAAATTTAGGTGGCTTTCAAACATCCGATAGATCCTATTTATGAGGGGGGCCTGAGAAATAGTAAAAGATACAAATGCAGCGACGTCAGGAGCTCGGGGAGTAGAGCAAGGCCGGTTTCGAAGGAAATTATACCCGAGGGTCGCCGGGATGTCTCTAGGTGGGCAGGGGGAGGCCGTATCTGCCCACACTACTACAGGGAGGAAGAAGGGGTCGGAGGCCCTCCCTAGCCAGCGGTGCTTGGGAGAGAACGACAAGGCACGCTGATCGGGACATGCCGACAGTGGGTAAGAGCCGTCGTCGAGACGCATGAATGTTGCACCTTCTCACCTTCCCTGGCAAAGAGGATCCGGCTGGATCTGTGACCAGCGGTGAGCAGAGAGAGAGTGTGGCCACCGCTGTCGTGTTTAGATCTGGAGAGGAAAATACAGTGTGAAGAGAGAAACACTAGCAAGCAAGCGCGGAGGCTCCTGCCTATTAGTGGAGTAGTTTTCTTTTGTTTGCCGGAGCCGGCTTGACCTCATCAATGACTGTCGAGAATTCTTATGCACATGCCTCAGAGGCGCAGTTGTTGTCATTTTGATTTGAAGCACCGGATTATAACATATAACACGAAAAAATGCCACATGACGAGAAACCATAACCTCACTGCCCCAAGGAGACAACATGAATCCTGACGGACAAACTAGACGAGGATCAAAGCTCAAATTAAATATAAACTCGTAGAAAAGGGGTCCATTGATATATGCCCTAATTAACATAGCCGGTTTGACCTAGATGGCAGCCAAGTAGTCTTCGTGCATGTGCCCCAAATTACCAGTGCCTTGGAGGAACTCAGTTGTCGTTGTTTAACCCTCGCAGTGATCCGAAGCACATGCCACCTAATATTGAGAGATGACAAGAAACCTTTTTTTAGATTCCTCATCAGAACTACAACCCTGTACAACACAGCCTGCACGATATGTAGAAGATAGCCAATCCAACCATGTCTGCTAGAGTCTAGTCACATGCATGGACGAATTGATCTTCCGTGTCATGCAGGGATCGTCCAGGCACCAACTCTGTACAACACTTCTCTAGTACTATCGCTCGTCTCTCTCTTCTATTAACTCACCCGACTTGCAGGGCCGGGGAGTGTGCCTATGGTCGGTTCTCAATTGTGGTCCCACATGTGTGTGCAAACGCAATATGACGCGCGTTCCATTCGGAGAGCGGCATTCCAGACCAAACGACCATCTAGGGTGTGACGTGAATGCGACGGGCGTGATGTATACTCCGTACATGTGTACCGCTGTTTTTCTTGAGGCTTTGCTCCATGGCGCAATCCATGGATACAAAATTATTATACTGTACTATTTAAAAGTCAAGGGCGGGGCTTTTCCCGCGCGGTAGGCGGGGCAGTTCTGCCTAGTCGATTCGACAGAGACACGAGAAGATGAGGGAGTAGGCTGCTACAAACGTAGGGCTGTGTGATTTGACAGCAAGTTACTAATGGACAGGTGGGGCCTCATGATTTGACTTGTCATTCTCATTTTAACCGCGTTGCTACGACCGGCGTGAATCTCCCGATTCCTAACCACCTCCATGGTATACAGGTGCCTCTCCCAATGCTCCACCATGTAGAGGTTGGCTCTTGCATGAGAGCCCACTCCTCCACCTTTTCCTTGCCTCTTTCCTCCACATATGCAAAAATGCCATGTAAGCGGGCTTATAGCCCACTATTGTACTTGCTTATACAGGTGCTAAGCCTGCCACATAGGCATAAAGTCTGATGTGGCAAGTTAATTAAGAAGAGAGAGACTAGTTTGGTGACCCCGTGAAGAAACGGTGCTAAGCGTGTGTACCTAGGTGAAAAGACAATTGACTCTATAGCTAATTAAATGAAGCAAAATTAGCAACAAAAAACTAAGCACCTATGCATTGGGGACTTGATTTGCTAACCCATTTAATGCCCTCAGCACCTCATCTAAGCACCATTTCGTTGGAAGAGGTCACTCCTTGGAAATGCAATAAATACTATGAAGAAAGACATTGAGAGAAGTAAAAAAAACTCTTATAGCCAACCTTATAGCTAAGCTTGTTGTATGAGTGACTAAGTGATGACTATGTATGACATGCCAACATCAGATAGCCTAATGCACCATGTTAAATCTCCAAGGGCGCGACCGCACGAGTGAGGCAACGGTCGTGGTAGGCATGACCATGATACGGGCTGCTGGCAGCCCTTGGATCTGAGATCGAACGGTCGCATGCTAAGTTGTTAAAAATTTGCAGAATAACCCTCTAGGACAGGATATTCACCCATAGGTCTAGAATCACGCCATGCAACCGTTCGATCTCAGATCCAAGGGCTCTCAGAAGCCCGTATCATGGGAGAATGGAAAGCTTCGTATCACCTGTAATTTTCCCGACACTTGACATGGCATCAAAAGCCATTTAATTGGGCATCGAGTAGACATGACATCTAATTGGACCCCATAGTACTGTACATGAATCCATTTATCCACCAGGCAAGCCACTACCCTGCCGTTCTCACGCCCCACTCAGCATTTTTACAATCGAAAAACCACTAGCAGTTCGCTCCTACTCATCCCCAGACGTCCTTTAACATTACGGCAGTTCACTCCTAGTCGTCTCGTCCTTTCACATTACGACAGTTCCACTAATCCTAACCCTCCTCCCAAATCCATGGCACCCCAAATCTCCATGATCGGTGGTGAGTACTAGGTTAGAATCATCATCGGCGATAACTTCAACGTCATCTACACCCATTCTTCCGCGACTGTGAAAGGATGCCTTGCTCACCTCAGACGCATGTTCAACAACTCAAATGATGATTGAGTCGCTGGGCTAGATGTTGAGTACACCACATCCCTGGACAAAGAGAAGAATCTATAGGAAGAGAAGATGAAGCCCGCCGTGATCCAGGTTAGCATGCATAACTTTTGCTTGGTCTACCACATATGCCATGCCAACGTTGAGTGTGAGGAATTTAAGAAGTTCCTCGTGGGCGGCCTAGTAAAATTCGTTATTGTAGACTTTACGACCGACAGAAGAGTCCTAGGTTGGATACGCCTCGTTGTGGGCAAGCCCTTCGACCTCCAGAAGAATGGGCTGGTGCCCTCCTGTGATCAGCCTGCAATGCTGACCCTGGTAGGAGCCATGGTTCATCCTTTGTACAGAAAACTAATGAAACCTCCGCCCAAGTTTCATCATCATGCATGGAAGTGGAATGTACTAGATATAGACCACATCCAGTACGCTGCAATGGATGCCTACCTTTGTTTCAATATCTACAAGGGTTGGATGAAGAGCAAGAGCCAAGTGTGCAGTTCAAGCAAAGAAGTATTGGCCAATAGAAAGAGGGACAAGGACGAAGTCAAGCACGTTGACGAGGAGTCCGAGTAAGGTGGCAGTGTCATTGCTCATGGTGGTTCTAATGCAGTGTCTATCGGATTAGTTGCTTAGTTTAATTTCAGGGGTGCTTAGTTTTATTTGAGGGGTGTGTTGTGCTGAGCCCCCAGCAGAACTATGTTATGTTCCTTCTTGTTAATTTAACTCTTCAGTACGTACATACTAGTATTTCATATATTTCATCTTTTATTTGGTAGTACTACCACTCGTTTCTTCACATTATATACGTACAATATATATGGCCAACATCATATAGCTAGCAGTTTAGTTGTCAAAAAAATTCAGGGTGCTTAGTTTTATTTGAGGGTGTGTTGTGATGGACATTATTGCGACTCAAATCTCTGCCATGTTATAATGACATAAATACTTATGGACCAACATGCCAGCTCTCCCTCTATCTCACTATAGTACAATAAAGTGTGGGGCCTACTTGATCCCAACAGCGTTCTTATTTTCCTATAAAATTATTCGCTTGGTTACTCCTGACAAGCGGGGCCACATTTATCATTGTGAGATAGAGATAATCGGCTTATTTTTGCCATATAACATGGTCAACGGGTTTGACGTGAAAATAACAATGTCTAATGGCATTTTTGAGCAAACATCTAACGGAACGATGACATTTTTTAGATATCTAATTGCAGTTTTGAGCAAGCATCTCACGGATCGATGGCATTTTTGAGTAGTTGTAACTTCTAATGGCAAAACTGAGTAGTGATACACAACTAGCTTTTTTAGTAGTAATATACGCATAATTTGGCGACGAGCGCTCTCTATATGTACCACCTTTTTTCTTTAATTTCATCTTGTTAGTTTTGCTCGATGGCGCAATCCATCGATACTACTACTGTACAAAAGTATACATTTTTTAAAAGGCTAGAGGGCGGGGCAGTCTGGCTTGGTCGGTTTCACGAGAAGCGAGGGCCTTTGTGATTTGACGGCTCATTACTGCTGGAAGGCGGGGCCTTGTGATTTTACTACTCGTATAAATGTTGCCGACAACCTGAGGAGGAGCAAAGAACCGCGCGGTATACTCAAGTTTTCCACTGGAGTACTAGTACGACGGAGGAGCAGGAAACACGGGAGCCGAGTGCCATATGGCGATAAAAATGATCTAATTTGCTAGTCATCGATCCCACGGTGCCGCTCATCGTTAGCATTCTTCTATTCATGCCTCGCAGAGAATGTGACACGTGCGGTGAAACACCCGAAGCAAAAGAAGAAACACAGCAGCAAAAGAAGAAGGAAGATTATCACCCCCCCCCCCAAAAGAAGGAAGACACACAAAAGTCTGGGGCGCTGCTCTCTACTACATGAAGGGTTGCTGGTCGTGGAGTCGTAACTGCTTCTTCATCGCCTCCATGCCCTCCATCTCCTTGCGCATCTCCTCCGCCATCTTCTTCATTCTCTCCATGACGCGGGATTTCTCGACGCGAGCTTTCATCATCTGTTCCACGACCGCATTACGTACCTTGACAGCAGCTGGATGCTCGATGTGGAGCTTCGCCAACTCCTCCTTATGTTCCATGACGAGGGCCTGTAGCATCTTCATCGAGGAACTACTCTTCCCATGCAGCTTCTTCCAGCCAGCGTTCACCTCCTTCAGCAGGTCGAGCTTGTGGCAGAGCTTCGCCTTGTCCTCCTAAAGCTGCAGGATTTCACCGGTCGCATTCTTATCCGAGGCAATGCTCTCCTTCAGTAGCATCACTAGGTCATCGGTCAACTCCCCCTGCTCACTGAGCTCAACGGGCATGTCGTTGAGTCTCTCCTTCAGCAGCTCAACCTAGCCGTCGATGAACTCCTCCTGCTTATTGATCTGATCAGGCATGTCATCGAGGGATAACAACTCCAGCGTCGCCAGCTCGGCATGTTCGCCTCCGTGGCTAGGGCGCTCCTAGGAGCCCTCGCCTCCGCGGCTAGGGCGCTCCTGGGAGCACTCGCCTCTGCAGCTAGGGTGCTCCTGGGAGGCCTCGCCTGCCCGTGAGAGATCTTTCGAGGTCTCTGCGAGGCAGCGAGGCCTCTCTTTTTTTCCACGGCCTTGGTTTCCGCTCCCTTGTCACGAGTAGTTCTCGACCTAGAGCTCTGCACACCGGCCATGGCAAGGACGGACGAACAAGAAAGACTTATGAGGAGGAAGAGGTAGAGTGATTTTCGGTTAGGTACTAGTTCCACTTTTTATAACCTAGTACTAGCACTAGTACTAAAACCTGCATAGTGGGAAGTGGGAACACGTTCAGGTTTGATACGTACTAGGGTGTGAGAAGGTTTGCACTTAATTATACTATATACTTTGGAATGTGATGGGAACAAGCTAAAGATTAATTGATGGTTTTGGTTTCGAGGCCCGAAACGGCTACCGATGAGTTTCCTGGAACACAAATTTCAAGTACTACTGGTCAAATACGGTCACACAAGTCAGGGATGTAAAACTGGTCATACATGTTAGGCCAATCCGATGAGTGTAGCGGGTCTGACCGACCATCTATTGGTGCGACTGACCCTAAGTATTACATGATGGAGACTTCTGGTTGTGGCTTCAGGTGATTGTCACGACCAAGCATTCAAAAACTAGTGATAGATCAATTACCATCTTTTTCCAAACGACCAAGTATTTTCACAGGAATACAATACATATACATGGACTGATTGTCACGGTTGCAAACTGCCATGGCGCCGCAAGTTCACTGCAGTAGTAACCGAGTAGGTCACTACATCGCCGGCGGGGAAGGAGGGCAGCTCACCTCGCCAATGATGCATGCCAAGCGGTGCCACCGTAGCTTGTCCCGTGATTTGGCTTCTCCTACCACTCATTTGAATAGTTGCATGGCTGCTCATGCCATTCCGCAGGCATGCGTGTTCTTTCCTCCGAAGTTGACTCCGTGAATATGATCTCTGCCATTATCCCTAGCTCGAAATCAATGCGACGCTTCCGGATGCTGACATCCCTCAGCATCTCTCTGTAACGCCCGGATAATCATGCTACAGTGATCTCACGTTAATGGTGACACAACACCTCTGTCACTGTAATTAATCTCGGGTTAATTCAAAACCGTTTCAATTTAAATCCTAAATAAGTCAAACGACAAAAGTTTTCAAATATTAAAATAAAATGTTCGGGCTATGTCTATTATTGCATCGGTAATTATGGTGAAGTAAACACATTTTTATATAATGCCTAAATACTTTTAAATGAATTAAACAGGAAAGAAATAATAAAAGAAAATACAAAAGGGGGAAAAAGAAAAAAAAGAAGGAGAACACCCCCTTCCCTGGGCCGTGGCCCAACTGGGCCAACCCACCTAGCCCAGCCGGCCCACCC
>NC_041384.1:409322359-409331286 GCF_002162155.2 Triticum dicoccoides
CGCACCTCGCCGAGACCACGCGCGCGCCGTCCGTGGCCTCGCCACGCCCGTGGCTGCCCCCCCTTCCTGTCGATCTGGGTGCTCGCCCAGTCGGGCGCCGATGCCCAGTGCCCGCACCCGCAAACCCACTAGGCCCCCAGGGCCAATGACAAGTGGGCCCCCTGCCTAGAACGTTTAAAAAAAGAGATTTTTTTTTAAAAATATAGTAAATAAATAAATAATAATAAAATTAATTAATTAATTAATTAAATAATTAACTTAACTAATTCTGATTAAATTAACTAATTAAGGTTAATTAACCTAATGACTAATTAACCTAATTAACTACTGTTAATTAACTAACAGAGTATGACCAGTGGGTCCCACACGTCAGCGACCCAGTCAACACCTCTGTTGACTGCTGATGTCATGCTGATGTCATGATGACGTCAGCAAACACTATTTTGGGTAATGTTGACTTCAAATATTTAAATTAATCTTAAAAATGATTTAAATCTTTTAAAATTAATATAAAATAAACCGTACCTCGGATGAAAATATTTTCAACATGAAAGTTGCTCAGAACGACGAGTCGAACCCGGATACACAGCCCGTTCGTCCGCCACGCATCCCTAACCTATCCAACTCGCAAGTTTCCCCCTCCGGCTCCTCCGCCCGAAAACGCGAAACGCCGGGGATACTTTCCCGGATGTTTCCCCCTTCACCGGTACCCCCTCGTACCGCGTTAGGGCACACCTAGCACCATGCTTTGTCATGTCATGCATTGTCATGCTTTTGTTTGCATTATATTTATTGTTTCTTCCCCCTCTTCTCTTACTAGACACCGAGACCGACGCCGCTGCTGCCCAGTACGACTACGGAGTTGACGACCCCTCTCTCTTGCCAGAGCAACCAGGCAAGCCCCCCCCCTTGATCACCAGATATCGCCTACTCTTATCTCTACTTCTTGCATTAGAGTAGTGTAGCATGTTACTGCTTTCCGTTCATCCTATCCTGATGCATAGCCTGTCCTTGCTACTACTGTTGTTACCTTTACCTGCAATCCTAATGCTTAGTATAGGATGCTAGTTTATCATCAGTGTCCCTACATTCTTGTCCGTCTGCCATGCTATACTATCGGGCCGTGATCACTCGGGAGGTGATCACGGGTATATACTATATACTTCTACATGATACATGTGATGACCAAAGTCGGGTTGGCTCGAGGAGTACCCGCAGTTGATTCACGAATTGGGGGCTGGAAGGACATACTTTCTCGACGGCCCTCTGTGTGGATCTTTGTGGCGAAGCGATAGGGCAGGTTGAGACCACCTAGGAGAGAGGTGGGCCTGGCCCTGGTCGGCGTTCGCGGTTATTTCAAAATAACACGCTTAACGAGATCTTGGTATTTGATCTGAGTCTGGCTACTGGCCTATACGCACTAACCATCTACGTGGGGACAGTTATGGGCACTCGACGTTGTGGTATCAGCCCAAGCCTTCATGACGTCAGCAATTGAGTGACGCGCGCCGGATTGGACCGTAAGCCTGCTCTTGTATTAATGGGGCTAGTTCTGCTTCCGGCCGCGTACGCAACGTGCAGGTGTGCAATGGGCGATGGGCCCAGACCCCTGCGCCATAGGATTTAGACCGGCGTGCTGACCTCTCTGTTGTGCCTAGGTAGGGCTGCGACGTGTTGATCTTCCGAGGTCGGGCATGACCCAGGAAAGTGTGTCCGGCCAAATGGAATCGAGCGTGTTGGGTTATGTGGTGCACCCCTGCAGGGAAGTTAATCTATTCGAATAGCCGTGATCTTCGGTAACAGGACGACTTGGAGTTGTACCTTGACCTTATGACAACTAGAACCGGATACTTAATAAAACACACCCTTCCAAGTGCCAGATACAATCGGTGATCGCTCTCTCACAGGGCGACGAGGAGAGGATCATCGGATAGGATTATGCTATACGATGCTACTTGGAGGACTTCAGTCTACTCTCTTCTACATGCTGCAAGACGGAGGCTGCCAGAAGCGTAGTCTTCGACAGGATTAGCTATCCCCCTCTTATTCTGGCTTCTGCAGTTCAGTCCACCGATATGGCCTTTACACATATACCCATGCATATGTAGTGTAGCTCCTTGCTTGCGAGTACTTTGGATGAGTACTCACGGTTGCTTCTCCTTCTTTTCCCTCTATCCCTTCTACCTGGTTGTCGCAACCAGATGTTGGAGCCCAGGATCTAGACGCCACCGTCGACGACGACTCCTACTACACCGGAGGTGCCTACTACTACGTGCTGCCCACTGATGACGACCAGGAGTAGTTTAGGAGGATCCCAGGCAGGAGGCCTGCGCCTCTTTCGATCTGTATCCCAGTTTGTGCTAGCCTTCTTAAGGCAAACTTGTTTAACTTATGTCTGTACTCAGATATTGTTGCTTCCGCTGACTCGTCTATGATCGAGCTCTTGTATTCGAGCCCTCGAGGCCCCTGTCTTGTAATATGATGCTTGTATGACTTTTTTTAATTGTAGAGTTGTGTTGTGATATCTTCCCGTGAGTCCCTGATCTTGATCGTACACGTTTGCGTGTATGATTAGTGTACGATTGAATCGGGGGCGTCACAAGTTGGTATCAGAGCCGACTGCCTACAGGAATCCCCCTTCCACACTCCTTGGCCGAAGTTGAGTCTAGACATTACAAAAACTTTTACTAACATGGTTGTGTGCCTTACGGGCCCACATCGCCATCTGGGTGGTATTAGGCTCTTTTACTCCTCGATCCTTACTCTGGGGCACTGAACTCTCTCCTACTCGGGTTAAACGATTTTACTAACTCTAACACTAGGATCCCGTGACCACGTTCACCCGAAAGTTGGATAAGCCCTAGTTATTCTTTAGAGTGGTATTTGAACATTATCCACATTTTCATTTGACTCCTGTGAAAACATCCTTGTTTTCAGATGGAACCCACAAGGCAGGTCGTGCGCCACACGACGGCCATTGGTGCCTCAAGATCACCTACTGTGTTGGTTGAGATGATGACCTATCTGGGTTATCGCTGGCACCCTGAGTACACCGTCTATGAGGAGTATCAGGACTTCAACAAGGAGCAGTACCGTGCCATCGTCCACCTCGACTCTCGGGAGTATGACTCCACTACCGTGCTGCACACTGCTCATGGAGTTGGAGTGACTATCGATATGGCGGTCCACGATGCTGCTTATGCTGCTCTGACACGTCTTCGTGGAGAGTATCAGGAGTTGGATACCTCCCCCTTCAGGTACATTGCTATCGCTTCCGATGTTGGTGGGGAGGGATACTACACTGCTGCCTACTCCACTGTCACCCGAGAGCCCTTCTACCATCAGAACCTGGTTCTGCATGCTGATGGGCTGGATAGAGCTAACCGAGCTCTTCGCCACGAGCTGTACACCACCCGTCAGCACCTGTATCGTGCTCTGACGCTGTTGCACCCCTCTGTCCGCTCTGGTGATCTGTCGCATTCTGCGATCTACCCTGCCCGGACCGCGATGCCCCAGGGCGTCGGCTGGCCAGATGTGGGAGGCTACTCTCCTGCATTGGGTCCTCTCCTGCCACCTGCGCATCGGGTTCCGCGCCAGAGTATCCGCGGACCCCAGGCTACTCGCGTGGAGGTCTTCCCTTCGCGTCACTACCAGCTGTCGGGCTACACCTACCTCCGCAGTACCGCATGGGACTGATGTAGACTTGCTTGTTAGTGTTAGATGCATCCGCCGCGAGCCTGTGTGCCGCCTATGATGTCTTAGCCTATGTACCGAACTCTGTGTAACAAACTCTATGCATGATCTCTTTTGTAAGATATGCCGACTACTATGTAGTATCTATCGTGCTGCTTTCGTTGTGCATGTTTCAGCATGAATGATTCTTGTCTTTGCAAATTTCTCAATGCTGAACTACCACTATTATATATTAGCAGGATGGTTAGACCAGGTGGTCGTGGTCGTGGTGGCAACGCCCCACCACCGCCTGAGTACATGGCTGGGATGATGCAACAGTTTGAGCTGAATCGTCAGTTCATGGAGAATATTATGGCTCGGTTTCCTCGCCCCAATATGAACCAGCAGCCAACCCAAGTGACTCTGCAGGATTTCATGCGCCTCAACCCAACCGTGTACCGCAGCTCAACTCAGCCTCTGGATGCTGACGACTGGCTCCGTGACATCACCTATGAGATGGAGTCTGCTGATGTAGCCCCTGCCAGCTATGTCACCTTTGCTTCCTTCTTCCTGAAAGGACCCGCGGCTCAATGGTGGGACAGCCATAGGCGTACTCTGCCAGCTGGAACAATCATCACCTGGCCAGACTTCCAAGCGGCCTTTCGTGCTCGCTTCATTCCTCAGGGAGTCATGGACCGGAAGAAGCGTGAGTTCCGCAACCTCACCCAAGGCAACAAAACTGTGGAAGCTTACCAGCGGGAGTTTCTGGACTTGTCCCGCTATGCTGAAGAGGACATTGCAACTGATGCACGCAGACAGGAGAAGTTCCATGATGGCCTTCAAGCTAACATCAAGCTCGCACTTCTAGTGCATGACTTTGCTGATTTCGCCACTCCGGTGAACAAAGCCATCAATGTCGAAACTGGTCTGCAGGAATTCCAGAGCTCTCACAGGCGCAACCGTGACACGGGCTCATCTTCGGGCCCGTCTTTGCAGAAGCGCAAGATTTGGATTCCCAACAGCATGTACCAGGCGAATGCACCTGCCCCAAGGTAGACCTATGCTGCACCTCGTCTGCCTGCTCCTCCAACTAGGCAGCCAAGACTTCCAGCTCCACCACCACAAGCTCATGTTCCCACTCCCAATAATGGTCTTTGCTACAAGTGTGATCAGCCAGGTCCACCGTGCTAGGGATTGCAATCAGAACCAGAATCAACTGGCCCTCCCCACAGCTGGCCGTGGAAGCAACCAGCCTCGCAACAACAATGCCAAGTCTTATGGTCGTGTTCATGCCAACCACGTTGATCTCAATGAAGTTCTAGACCAGCCTGCTACCGTGATGGGTACACTCCTCGTAAACTCAGTACCTGCATCTGTTTTATTCGATTCAGGAGCATCGCATTCATTCATGTCAGAAGATTTTGCATACAAGCATGACATTAAATGTGAGGAGATGAACACTTCGGTATTGGTAAAAACCCCCGTGGGACAATGTCAAACCTCACTGGTTGGCATCGATGTCCCCGTGGAAATCGAAGGGCTGGAATTCTATGCCTCTCCCATTATCCTGAAGTCGTCTAACATCGACCTCATTCTGGGAATGGATTGGTTGAAAGCGCATACTGCTTCTATAGTTTGTGCCACTAAGGTCGTCCATCTGCTACACCCTTCTGACGAAATAATAGCTTACCAAGCTCATCTAGTTCAGAACGCCGAGGCACGACTTTATGCCTTGAATGCGTTGAACGCTACACCACTCGAGGGCATTGAAAACATTCTCATCGTTCGTGAATTCCAAGACGTCTTCCCAGAAGAACTTCTAGGGATTCCCCCTGCTAGAGCTGTCGAGTTCATCATCGACTTGAAACCCGGCACCACCCCTATAGCTAAACGACCCTATAAGATGCCGCCACATGAACTCATTGAGCTTAAGGAGGAAATCGACAAATCTCTTGTCAAAGGTTTCATTCGCCCAAGTTGCTCTCCTTGGGGAGCACCTTCTCTCTTTGTTAATAAAAAGGATGGGACAAACCGATTAGTCCAAGACTACCGTCCTATAAACCAAGCTACCATTCAGAATAAATATCCTCTTCCTCGGATCAATGATCTTTATGATCAACTGGCTGGCTCATCAGTGTTCTCCAAACTCGATTTGAGGCTAGGTTACCACAAAATCCGTGTTCGTGAAGAGGATATCCCAAAAACTGCCTTCATGACTCGGTATGGATCATACGAGTACACCGTCATGTCATTCGGCTTAACGAATGCTCCCGCCACCTTCTCTCGTCTGATGAACTATATATTCATGGATTACCTCGACAAGTTCGTTGTGGTTTATCTGGACGATATCCTTGTATTTTCCAAGAACGAGGAAGAACATGCTAGACATCTTCGTCTGGTGCTAGAAAAGCTTCGAGAGCACCAACTGTATGCTAAGTATTCCAAGTGTGAATTCTGGCTCCCCGAAGTAACCTATCTTGGGCATGTCATCTCCAAGGATGGTATTGCCGTCAACCCTGAACGAGTTCAGGCTATTCTCGATTGGACTCCTCCGAAGAATGTCAAGCAAGTCCGAAGTTTTCTCGGTCTCGCCAGCTATTGCCGTCGATTCGTCGAGAACTTCTCCAAGATTGCCAGGCCTCTGACTAATCTGTTGGATAAGGGTGTCAAGTTCGAATGGACAGACAAGTGTCATGAAAGTTTTCAGGTGCTCAAAGACAAGTTGACCTCGGCCCCCGTGCTTGCTCCACCTGATACTAAGAAGGACTTCGTCATTTACTGCAACGCTTCACGTCAAGGATTAGGCTGTGTCCTAATGCAAGAGCGCAGAATGATTGCTTATGCCTCTCGTCAACTGCGCCCTCACAAAGAAAACTACCCAGTTCACGACCTCGAGCTTGCTGCTATCATTCATGCACTAAAGCAGTGGCGACATTACCTTCTCGGTAATCATTGCGAGATCTTCACCGACCACCAAAGTCTGAAGTATCTATTTACTCAGCCAGATCTGAACCTTCGCTAGCAGAGATGGATGGAGACTGTTGCAGACTTTGACGTGGGTATATCATATACCCCCAGCAAGGCTAATGTAATGGCTGATGCCTTGAGCCGCAAGTCTTACTGCAACCACCTCCAGGTTCACAAAGTTCAGCCCTCGCTTGTCGAAGAATTTAGAAAGCTGAACCTCCATATTGTTCCTCCTGGAGCACTCGCTCCCCCTCCCCCGGAGTTCTGCAAGATGAATCTTCTTGTTGTTACTAAGGGTTCTCTAAATACCCTGGCTATCGTACCAGATCTCGTAGCTGGTATAAAGACTATTCAAGGTTATGACTCTGAAGTCCATAAGATTAAACGCCATCTAGCAGAAGGAAAGCCCTCATTCTTTGCTATCGCCGACGATGGCGCCTTGTATTTCAAAGGCCGCCTAGTGATACCAAGTTCGAAGGAAAACCTGGATAAGACTAAAAGGGTTATGCAAGAAGCTCATGATACGCCTCTGTCCATCCATCCTGGTAGTACGAAGATGTATCAAGATATTCGCCAAAGATTCTGGTGGTCTAATATGAAGCAGGACATTGCTCGTTATGTTGCTGAGTGTGACGTTTGTCACCGAATCAAAGCAGAGCATCAAAGGCCTGCTGGAACTCTGCAACCTATCTCTATTCCTGAATGGAAATGGGACCATGTTGAAATGGACTTCGTCACTGGATTTCCCAAATCGCAGAAAGGTAATGATGCTATTCTTGTCGTCATTGACCGGCTTTCCAAAGTTGCCCATTTTCTGGCAGTCAAAGAGACAATCACTGCTAGTCAGCTTGCTACTCTCTACATGGCCAGAATTGTTTCACTTCACGGTATTCCACTAGTTATCAGTTCAGACCGTGGCAGCTTATTCACTTCAAGGTTTTGGGCGAGTTTCCAATAAGCTATGGGAACTCATCTGTCGTTCAGTACTGCGTTTCATCCTCAGTCACAGGGACAGGTTGAACGTGTCAACCAAGTTCTCGAAGACATGCTTCGAGCTTGTGTAATATCATTCGGCAAGAAATGGGAGGAATCTCTTCCATATGCCGAGTTCTCTTATAATAATAGCTATCAAGCTAGTCTGAAGATGTCCCCCTTCGAAGTGCTATATGGACGAAAGTGTCGAACCCCTCTGAACTGGTCAGAAACTGGGGAACGTCCACTCTTTGGTCCGGATATTATCCAACAGGCCAAAGAACAAGTTCGCATTATTCGTGAGAATCTCAAGACTGCTCAGTCACGTCAGAAAAGTCAGTATGACCGTCATCACCAAGACATGGCCTATCAACCTGGCGAAAAGGCTTATCTTCGAGTTACACCAATGAAGGGTGCACACCGCTTCGGGATCAAAGAAAGCTAGCTCCCCGCTATATTGGTCCTTTCACTATTCTCGAAAGGCGTGGAAAACTGGCATATCAACAGGAGCTTCCGCCGAACCTTTCTCAGGTTCACGATGTGTTCCACGTGTCACAACTCCGACGCTGCTTCAAGGACCCAATCCGAGCAGTGGATCATGAAGTGCTCGAATTGCAACAGGACCTCTCGTATAAAGAGCATCCGGTCCACATTCTCGACCAAGCTGAACGCCGCACCCGTCAGAAGGCGATCAAGTTCCTCAAGGTCCAGTGGTCGAATCACTCTGAAGATGAAGCCACCTGGGAACGCGAGGATCGTCTTCGCGGTCAATACCCTGCACTGTTTCCTTCTACCTCGTAAATCTCGGGACGAGATTTCTTGTAGTGGAGGAGATTTGTAACGCCCGGATAATCATGCTACAGTGATCTCACGTTAATGGTGACACGTCACCTCTGTCACTGTAATTAATCTCGGGTTAATTCAAAACCGTTTCAATTTAAATCCTAAATAAGTCAAACGACAAAAGTTTTCAAATATTAAAACAAAATGTTCGGGCTATGTCTATCATTGCATCGGTAATTATGGTGAACTAAACACATTTTTATATAATGCCTAAATACTTTTAAATGAATTAAACAGGAAAGAAATAATAAAAGAAAATACAAAAGGGGGAAAACCAAAAAAAAAGAAGGAGAACACCCCCTTCCCTGGGCCGTGGCCCAACTGGGCCAACCCACCTAGCCTAGCCGGCCCACCCCGGCTATAACCCCCCACCACTACCAGAAACCCTAACCCCATCCACCCCACTCTCCCCACGACACCCCCACTCCCCCCGCAGAAATATCTCCCTTCCCCCCCATCTCTCCCGATTGGAT
>NC_041384.1:409331875-409332887 GCF_002162155.2 Triticum dicoccoides
CTGCCGCCGCAGTGACCGCGCCCGTCCGCGCCTCGCCTGCCTCGCGTCCCGCAATGCCGCTGTTCCGCTCCGCCCGCAGCCCCCCGCCCCGTGCGCTGCTCCCGCCTTCCCCGCAGACGGCCGCCGTGCCCGCACCTCGCCGAGACCACGCGCACGTCGTCCCTGGCCTCGCCAGCCCGTGGCTGCCCCCCCTTCTTGTCGATCTGGGTGCTCGCCCAGTCGGGCGCCGACGCCCAGCGCCCGCACCCGCAAACCCACTAGGCCCCCAGGGCCAATGACAAGTGGCCCCCCTGCCCAGAACGTTTAAAAAAGAGATTTTTTTTAAAAAAGTATAGTAAATAAATAAATAATAATAAAATTAATTAATTAATTAATTAATTAAATAATTAACTTAATTAATTCTGATTAAATTAACTAATTAAGGTTAATTAACCTAATGACTAATTAACCTAATTAACTACTGTTAATTAACTAACAGAGTATGACTAGTGGGTCCCACATGTCAGCGACCCAGTCAACACCTCTGTTGACTGCTGATGTCATGCTGATGTCATGATGATGTCATGATGACGTCAGCAAATACTGTTTTGGATAATGTTGATTTAAAATATTTAAATTAATCTTAAAAATGATTTAAATCTTTTAAAATTAATATAAAATAAACCGTACCTCGGATGAAAATATTTTTAACATGAAAGTTGCTCAGAACAACGAGTCGAACCCGCAGCCCGTTCGTCCGCCACGCATTCCTAACCTATCCAACTCGCAACTTTCCCCCTCCGGCTCCTCCGCCCGAAAACGCGAAACGCCGGGGATACTTTCCCGGATGTTTCCCCCTTCCCCGGTACCCCCTTGTACCGCGTTAGGGCACACCTAGCACCACGCTTTGTCATGTCATGCATTGTCATGCTTTTGTTTGCATTATATTTATTGTTTCTTCCACCTCTTCTCTCGCTAGACACCGAGACCGACGCCGCTGCTGCCCAGTACGACTACGGAGTTGACGACCCCT
>NC_041384.1:409333262-409339762 GCF_002162155.2 Triticum dicoccoides
CTTCTCTCTACTTCTTGCATTAGAGTAGTGTAGCATGTTACTGCTTTCCGTTCATCCTATCCTGATGCATAGCCTGTCCTTGCTACTACTGTTGTTCTCTTTACCTGCAATCCTAATGCTTAGTATAGGATGCTAGTTTATCTTCAGTGTCCCTAAATTCTTGTCCGTCTGCCATGCTATACTATCGGGCCGTGATCACTTGGAAGGTGATCACGGGTATATACTATATACTTCTACATGATACATGTGATGACCAAAGTCGGGTTGGCTCGAGGAGTACCCGCAGTTGATTCACGAATTGGGGGCTGTAAGGACATACTTTCCCGACGGCCCTCTGTGTGGATCTTTGTGGCGAAGCGATAGGGCAGGTTGAGACCACCTAGGAGAGAGGTGGGCCTGGCCCTGGTCGGCGTTCGCGGTTATTTCAAAATAACACGCTTAACAAGATCTTGGTATTTGATCTGAGTCTGGCTACTGCCTATACGCACTAACCATCTACGCGGGGACAGTTATGGGCACTCGACGTCGTGGTATCAGCCGAAGCCATCGTGACGTCAGCAACTGAGTGGTGCACGCCGGATTGGACCGTAAGCCTGCGCTTGTATTAATGGGGCTAGTTCTGCTTCCGGCCGCGTACGCAACGTGCAAGTGTGCAATGGGCGATGGGCCCAGACCCCTGCGCCATAGGATTTAGACCGGCGTGCTGACCTCTCTGTTGTGCCTAGGTAGGGCTGCGACGTGTTGATCTTCCGAGGCCGGGCATGACCCAGGAAAGTGTGTCCGGCCAAATGGGATCGAGCGTGTTGGGTTATGTGGTGCACCCCTGCAGGGAAGTTAATCTATTCGAATAGCCGTGATCTTCGGTAACAGGACGACTTGGAGTTGTACCTTGACCTTATGACAACTAGAATCGGATACTTAATAAAACACACCCTTCCAAGTGCCAGATACAATCGGTGATCGCTCTCTCACAGGGCGACAAGGAGAGGATCATCGGATAGGATTATGCTATACGATGCTACTTGGAGGACTTCAGTCTACTCTCTTCTACATGCTGCAAGACGGAGGCTGCCAGAAGCGTAGTCTTCGACAGGATTAGCTATCCCCCTCTTATTCTGGCATTCTGCAGTTCAGTCCACCGATATGGCCTTTACACATATACCCATGCATATGTAGTGTAGCTCCTTGCTTGCGAGTACTTTGGATGAGTACTCACGGTTGCTTCTCCTTCTTTTCCCTCTATCCTTTCTACCTGGTTGTCGCAACCAGATGTTGGAGCCCAGGATCTAGACGCCACCGTCGACGACGACTCCTACTACACCGGAGGTGCCTACTACTACGTGCTGCCCGCTGACGACGACCAGGAGTAGTTTAGGAGGATCCCAGGCAGGAGGCCTGCGCCTCTTTCGATCTGTATCCCAGTTTGTGCTAGCCTTCTTAAGGCAAACTTGGTTAACTTATGTCTGTACTCAGATATTGTTGCTTCCGCTGACTCGTCTATGATGGAGCTCTTGTATTCGAGCCCTCGAGGCCCCTGGCTTGTAATATGATGCTTGTATGACTTTTTTTTAATTGTAGAGTTGTGTTGTGATATCTTCCCATGAGTCCCTGATCTTGATCGTACACGTTTGCGTGTATGATTAGTGTACGATTGAATAGGGGGCGTCACACTCTCCCTTGAGATTGACTTGCACCTCCACCTTGTGTTGTGCTAGGCGTAGCTCCTTGGAACTTCTCTTCAATCGATGCGACGCTTCCTCGATCCGATTTGCCCTTGCTGCCCTCCACCTAAAACGTAGCCCCGGCATGTCCTCCGGCGCCACTGATCTGTGATTCCAGAGCAATGGATCCCCTCTAAAACACATGTGGATTTCCCTCAAAGGCGGCAGTGCTGCGGGCCATAGCGAGAGGGCAGCCCGCGGGATCCTGGGATCTAAGGGTTTACCCATGGAGGGATACTCCATGGCGAGGCATGATGGGCGAGGCGGGGAGGCGAGCCTAGGCGCTGGGAGAGCCCTACGAGGCAAAGATAAAGATAGTACTACTCCACTCCATCCATATTTAAATACAAAGACCACCAACAGTAGCCCTGGCAAAAATTGATTATGCTGCCCGCGTCCTGGTTTATTGGCCCTCTTTTTTTGTGCCACTTTTTATGACATGCATAAATATTATGTTACTTAAAAATATGGTCAAAAATTGGCACAAAATACGAAGGAGACCAATGGAAGTAGCAACCCATGATTTAACTACTCGCATGCACGCAGTGGAGTAGTAATGTCTTTCTCAACTACTTCCTCCCTCACGTCCACTCAATTTGCATGCGCTGTATTAATTAACCATCAATGAAGTGAAGGACTTTACACGCGTCAAATTATCACATGGGGTGGATCTTCGTACAAAAATGCGTCCCACCGTGTACCCGTGTGTGTGTGCATGGCCTGCGTGCACATCTTCGCTTCGTGCATGTACTACAGTGTGCCTCAGAGAGGACGAGTACATTCTTCAGGAACCAGCAGCACATCACTGTGAGCAATTCACACAAGGAGGTCGTGACAACGCCTCCACATGTGCCACGTGGCTTCATGAACTGAAAGAAAGACACTTTGTAGCGTGCTATTGGAATTCTAATTTATGTGTTTTGCACATACTCGAAGTACTAGTAAGGTACAGGTGCACTGCACACATCAGATTTGGCAACCAAATTATGAATAAATACCACACTATAGCATGTAAGCTTTGAGTCATATATGCATGATGTAGACGTTCATTTAATTCTTATAGTTAATCTCATTCAAAATCAATTAGTTTTTGTGAAAAAGCTAGGGCCTCTTTGACTCGTAGGATTTCCAAAACGTGGGAATAGGAAAAACATGGGATTAGAGTGGAATGTTGTCTTGAATCCTACATGATTGTATGAGTGTTTGATTGTGCATAGAAAAAGCGTAGGATTCTTTCAAAGAGGTTTGAGTGGATGGAAAGTTTCCTATGAAATCTAGTGCAAATGAATCCTATGGAAAAATTTCTATGGTTTACAATCCTACGAATCAAACAACCAAGATAGGAAAAATTCCTAAGGATTAGAATCCTCCAAAATTCCTTTTGATAATCCTTTGGATCAAAGAAGCCCTTAATCTATTTTATGATTCATGGAATTGTGCATTGTAAAGCATAAAGTAAAAAAAATAATGGCAATTCAACTAGAAAAAAGTTTGGGCAGTTATGATACGAAAGATTTTAGAACAAAGGAGAAGCACTTGTGTTTTGAGGTTTGTGCATTATGCTTAAGTTCAACCATAGAGTCTACTAGATTGTACATGTGGCAAATTCCGGTGGGGGGCTAGAAGATGGTGCGAGGGGCCAAGTGGAGGGAGACTACGAAGGAGTGCACAAGTGCGAGATCGATATTTAAAGAGAGGGGGCGAGAACATGCGCTTTTGCGCGCATTGGCCGAGCCATGAAAAATAAATGAGCTAGGGGCCAAGCATTGCTAACCCTTTACGAGGAGGGCCAATTCATCAACTTAAACAATTTTACCAGCAATTGATCTAATGATCACATTCATATTAGCCTCAATATATAGTGATGTTAGGGGGGCGGCAGGGCCCTTGCTGCCCTATCTTCGCCACTGTGCGTGCATCTGAGAGATGAAGTTGAAGGCATGGATGATGAGAGGGGGGCGTTGGATATATAATTAATGTGGGTGTATTAGCTATGTAATCCTATATAGATAGGTATAGATTGATCAATGTGTACGTGCGAAAGAGGGTGAGACCTCACTCGATATATAGATTGATCGGTTTGTGTGGAAAACTAGGAAAGACCTAGCTATATATACACACACATAGAGGAACATCAATCATTGCGCATGCATGTGAGAGATAAAGAATGCCTGATGTGATGAAGAGGGGGAGGTGTGTGTGTGCATGCATGGGAGACCGACCTGAAGAAAAAGATTGCATGCGTGCGATGGATAATGTCGAGTGGTAGTGTGTGTGCATGCATGCACGAGAGAAAGTTGGTGGTACAATTATAAAGAGAAGACGACTGTGTGGGTGTAAAAGACCAGGTGAGGTCATAATCAATGTAAAGTTGGATTCAAATATTTGAATAAGAGATCATGATGTTTGAAAACCATGCATGCATGAATATAACTGATATATGCGCGATGTGGTTTGGAAACGAGCATGTTGTACTGTATACACATTGAACAAGGTCAGACTGATTTGAATTTGAGATATCGATGGCAGATCGTTTGGCCACATTGCATCCGTGCATGGACACACTATTCTAATTGGAGATGATGGGTGGCTTTTGCATCACATATCTATATCTATACCCCTGTATATATTGTGTGCGGCTAACTTTAACTTTGAAAGATGGTCGTTGGATGAAGCCAATCTGATGGTGCAGAGATGGAAAATTCGAGCACTACTGGCCGCTGGATATCATCTAGATTCCACCAGATTTTTCCACATGTATAATCTAGAAGACTCCATGGTTGAACTTAAGCATTATACACAAACCTCAAAACACAAGCACTTCTTCTTTATTCTAGAATCTTCCGTATTAGAATTGCCCAAATGTTTTTCTACATGATTTGTCATTATTTGTTTTTACTTTATGCTTTACAACGCATAATTCCATGAATCTTAAAATAGATTAGCTTTCTTATAAAAACTAGATGATTTTAAATGAAATGAACTATAAGAATTAAACGAACATCTACATCATGCATATATGACTCAAAGCTTACATGCTATAATGTGGTATTTATTCTTAATTTGGTTGCCAAATCTCATGCGTGCAATGCACGTGTACCTTACTAGTCTAAATGGTGTTTGTGTGTGTGTGTGTGTGTGTTGTGCGTGTTAAACACATTGTACGTAGTACCATACATGGTTTAGATTCCGAACATCTAGCTAGATCATACATGTACTATGATTTGAATTCAACATAAAATGAATACATATATTTGAATTTGAGATCGTATGTACATGTAGTTCGTATTTATATAGGAATTTACTTCTCCTATATTCATCTCATGTGTTGTGAAGATAATATTTAGATGGTTGTATAACTAACCCGAGTACAATCCCATTCAAACGGGGAAAATGTACTCAAATATAGTCCATATGCTAAACAACACACATTTTTTTATTGTTGAGGGAATTGCAAATTGTTTTGATACTATACACATTATGTTTGTTGTCCCATTTTTTTTAGTTTTGTTGTTGTTGTATTTGAATGCATTTCTAGTAATATAGTAAAATGGAACATGTCTCTCTCTAGTGATGAGATGCGAATTGTCTTTTTTTGGTACACGTTAAGCTTGTTCTCCCAAAATTTCAAGCCGCGCCTTGTTATGCCGAAATTTCAAGCTAGTATCTTTGTCTATCGTGCTGCAAAACTCCCGCCTCTTCAACCCGCGCCTTGTTACCTCAAAATATTTAAGATATATATTTGTATCGTTGTGCTCCGAAAACTCTCTCCATCTCAACCCGCGCCTTGCTATCCCAAAATTACAACGCGCGCAAAAACTCCCACCTCCTGCGAAATCCCAACACGCGAAATGCTTGTGATACCCCTGAACCGAAAGAACCGCCTAGCTCAAATCTGTGGGGATACTTTCATAACTTATCTCACATTTCGGACAAGCACATCCCTAAGCCATGGTTCCCCCCTCCGATCCCATCCGCCCACCCGTTCATACACCGAGGCCGCAAAAACCTGTGAAGCCCTACACCCTCCTCCGTCCGCCACCCAGCCGGAGCCTCTTCCCCGATGACGTCATCCACAGCAAAACCTCGACGTCCCTCATCCACCGCACCGGATGAGGATCTGTCGTCGATCTCGTCGTCTTGCCAGTTCAGCTACCTCGTCCTCCAGCTCCAAGGAGCTACCCCGACGTTCCCCTTGTCTTTTGCGCCACCTCCATTCCCACACCATCGTTTTCACCCGCACCACCAGAAGATCAGCATCATCACTGTTTCCTCGGATGAAGCTGGGGCCTAATCGGCGCCACCAAAGAGGTTCTACACTAATTGCCACATTTTCTTCTTGATTCGATCTCACGGTGCTGTCGGTGCTCGGTCCCGAGCCGACATGTCGTGGCTCCATCCATGGCGGCATCGTCGGCCACTTCCTTTACGACGTCTCTCCCTCGGCGGTGACATCCACATCAGTAGGACCTGCTGCTGCTTTGGCTCTCGCTCGCACTGCTGCTCTGCTCTTGCTCTCAGTCCCCTGCCTGGTCTGCTCTTTCTCTTGCTCATGCTACTGCTCTCGCTCTTGCTCTTGCTTGTGATGCTGCTCTCGCTCTTGCTTGCGATGCTGCTCTGATTTAGCTACACTTTAGTCGACTAAATCGAGTTTTGGGTTAGTCAATTTTCAGGGGGTGGGGGGCTTGCCGGAGTTATGGAAGAACCAGCCACAACGAGGAGGGGGATCGCCGAAGAGTTACACCACTATCTACCTTAGGGTTCTGGGTGGGGCGGTAG
>NC_041384.1:409340499-409425368 GCF_002162155.2 Triticum dicoccoides
GGAGGCTAGAGGGATGGCCGGGGCGGCGGCGGACCGGCGGTGGGGAGTGGTTTCGGGGCGGGCGGGGTGGCGCACCGCAGGCCGCGGGCGGCAGTTTGGCTGGTGGTGGCTGGAGGCTCAGGGGGGTGGAGGTTGAAGATGAACTGCATGCCCTTGATTTCGTATCCAATGGATGGAAAATCGACTGACCTAAGATGAAAAAGCCAGTCGACTGACGTGTATCCTCACCCTGATGCTGCTACATGACCAGCTGCCCCGGCTCTCGCACGCACTGCTGCTGCTACTGCTATTGTGCTACTAGTGCGTTTAGTTTCGACAGTAAAATTCAGTTTCGACAGCAAAATTCAGCTTCGACAGTTAAGTTCAGTTTTGACAGTTAAGTTCAGTTTCGACACTTAAATCAGTTTCGACAGTTAAGTTCAGAGATGAGCTGTTGATGTGTTTTACATCTAGCACTGTGTGGTTATGTATTTTACGTCATCTATTGGAGATGCTATTAGAATTCCACTTAGGTTAACGTTGTCTCTCTTCTCTTGCTTCAGCCTCGGTGTCATACAACTCACCGGAGCTGCTCCAACAACAAAACCCTCCATCACAGCGGAGCAGTACCCCGGGCTCCATCTCCAGACGTCTAAGATCTTCTTCCCCTCCTCCGATAGCCAAGTCAGCCAGAGTATCCTCACCGACCAACCCATCACGCCGAGATCGACATGAATTCACCAAAGAGGTTGTACACTTGTTGCATCTCTTTTTTACTCTACATGTTATATATATTGTCCAATGAGCACACGTAGTAACATGAAATACGATTAGTTTGTCCTACTATATGACAAGCAGTGAGGTACCAGGCAACTTAGCTATCCGTGATGGACTCTCTTGAATGCCATCATTATTTATCTTTACGTGTTTGAGCTGTGCATTTATCTATGGGCCTGGGAGTTGAGCTAGTAGGGCAGTGGCCTGGGTCCTAAGTAGTAGAAGTAGCACAAAAACGTTTTTTGAGTGTAGGCTTTTCCTTGCTCAAGCCTGCCTACTAGAATCGCCAGTGCTTGAAAGGAAAAGTGAAGGAAAAACATAGGAATTAGAAAGTTTCCTTTGATACTACTATTCATGCATTTGGTTCAAAGGAATGGAGCAAAGGAAAACTATAGGATTTGTTCCTTTAGTGTCTCCTTGAAAGAAAAACCGTACGAATTTTAATATCCACTTGTCCTCCTTTTCAAAATCCTATTCATGAAGCACAAGACTAAGAGATAGTAGCATAATAGCATTATAACCGTACATTTCTTGTGGTTTGACTTAATCTCACCATGCTTATTTGCATCCTATGACCTTCGAATTCTTGTGAACCAAACACCCAGATTGGCAGAAATCTTGTGTTTTTAAATTCTCAGTTTTGCACATGCATTCCTATCCTATTCCTGTGCATTTTTCTATCCCTGCATTGTTAGAACACTCAAATTCAAACGAGCCCTTACACAATTATTTTTGTTACAGATATGTGTCAAAAAAACCTTGTGTGGGTTGTCCCGCTCCTGTTGCGTTGTGTTCCACCCCAGCTCAGCTGCTCCAATGACGGAAGGGTTAACCACAACAGGGACCCACTCTCCAGACTATCTTTCGCCGCCTTAGATCTTCTTCCCCGCTGCCGGCAGTCATGACATCTGCATTACCATCATCAACTGAGCAGATGACCTTTAGGACTATAAGGGTCCGCAACAGAGGTCGCACTCTTCTGTGTCAGCTTATGTTATGCATCGCTTAATATGATGACATGCTACTTTATCGTCGTGTTCACCTATTAGACTCTGAGTCAGGTCCAAACTAATGCTGAAACTTGAGTTTTTAAATGGTTGTGGGGTACATATTCCGGCAGCAATCAATACTATCTGTCTACTATATGGTTAATCTCAAGTGTCTAGTATGAGTTTTATGTTGGGTGCAAACAAACATTGAAGGAGCCATTATCTGTATTTTTTAACTAAAGCTATTATCTGCCTGCTATCATTGGTTTTGGGTCTATCCACAGTTTGCTACCATCACTCTCGATTTGTGCATGCACTCCTTATATAATCTCACTATGTTTTATTCCTATGCATGTCAGTTATTATACACAATGGAACTGAACATGTAGAGCAAAAGAGACAAGCCTTGCGTAGCAACAAAATTTCATGTAGACGTCGCTCCATGGTGGGCGCAAAGGCAGCCCCTGACTTTGTCCTGGACTAGGGGGTATTCACCACATCGTCTCCCGGCCAGCGGGTCGGGCCGAGGACCCCCATGGCGGTTCACTAATGGGCCAGTTCGGACAGCCGATGACGTATACAAGGAAGATTCCACAACACTTGGTGATCAAGACAAGGACTCCTCTCCACAGACGTATTCGACTAGGACTCTTGTTATCCTAGGCCTCAAGTATATTATATAAGCCGAGGCCAGGCTAGTCAATAGATCATTATGACATTACTCATCATACTCCTAGGGTTTAGACCATAATATATGATCTCGGGGTAGATTAACTCTGTACCTTGATACTTCATCAATATAAACAAGAGCAAGACGTAGGGTTTTACCTCCATCAAGAGGGCCCAAACCTGGGTAAAACACCGTGTTTATCGTCCCTATTACCATCGATCCTAAATCCACAGCTCGGGACCCCCTACCCCGAGATCTGCTGGTTTTGACACTGACAATGGTGCTTTCATGGAGAGTTCTGTTGTGTGATCGTCAAAGGATCAATGGCTTGCATGCCGATCAATTGTGACGTCAGCATCTTCATCTCCGGCTCGGCTGGTTACCTTGGCTTGACTGAGGACTGTCCTCTGCCTCCGATTTTCATGTTCGGATGAGGGCCTTCATTAACATCAACTCCGATCTCTATTATGATCATGGAGGAATCATCCATGGAGCTCGGGGGCTCAACGGCAACATTGCCTCGGGCAACCGTGCTGTTTTTCCGGACAGCATAACTGTACCCGTGGCCACCGCCTCCTCGAGCATTGCTTTGACGATTCCTTCCGTGGAACTGTGTGGAATTGAGTCTATAATAACCCTGTAAAATTCCGCCGCGTTTCGATGGAGGAATCTCCGGCGATCTACGATATACCGGAGCCCTATCGAATCTGGACGGGAATCTGGATGATTTTGGGGCGAGGAGTCCAGCGTCTAGCTCGGAAGTCCTTTGGAAGATCCAACCGTTCATCTGCTGCGGAATTCCTATATCCATCACCTCTCAAAACTTCAGCTCGATCCGACCGTTCAAACTCTGGGAACCTTCCGATGAGTGGACCAATTTTTAAATCTATTTTGTACGCGAATACGAATCCGACCCGAGTTTATGTTTCTTCATGAACGGGATATTGGAAAACCTTTTTGAAGAAATTTCTTTTTAGGGTATTGTGCATTGTTCTTAAACACATGCCCACAAAATTTGAAGTCTTTTTTTCAAGGTAATCTTCACCATCACGTTGGTGCCAAACCAGCGCGACAATGTTGCTCCATGGCTGCCGACCTACGCTAGGCATTTCCTCACTTTGTTGAGCCGAGCTCAACCTCTTCGAATCATCATCTCGACGAGCCAAACAAGAGTTCGGCATCACGAAGGATAAATCTTCACGAACATCATCGCCCCACGGATCACACGGAGCGGGCACGCCGGCATCGCCGCACGGTCACTTCATCAAACCGGTATTGACCACGTCACAAGTTACGACCTGCGTCGGCATGGCCGCGCTGTTGCTTCTTTGAGCCGATGCCCATCAAGCCGAACTGCTTCAACACCTCGGCCGGCATGGCAGCTACAATGTCTCCTTACCGACCTGCTCCGTCACCTCGGCTGGACCGGGGGCTTCGTCATCTCTTCATCAACCTACTTCGGGGAGTCCGGCATCACCAGTCGACCAACTTCGTCACCTCAGTTGTACCAGGGGTTTTGCCTCACAATATCGACCATGTTGCGTCACCACTTCGTCAAGCCGAGCTCTCCACTTGCTCACCTCGGGCTTGGGGCGGGTACCTTGGCCAGGCCGAGGACTACTTCTTCGTTCCGCCACAAGCCTGGACCTCTTCAACAACGATCAAAGTTCGACCAATGTTTCTTTATTTGTTCTGATCCTCCATGATCACCGTCGTCCAGGTTTTATTTTTCTTAGCTATTTGTTTAGCGCATAAATTAATATACAGAGAATATTTGTTGTTCTTTTGTACTGCACTAATTTTGCGGAGCGTCGGCGGCCGTGTGTGCCGTCCGGTTACACATCGGATCTGAGGTCCGCTATGACGGACTAGCAGCGGGCACGACTTGTGAGGATGCGCGGTGCATCATGGGAGATCCTAAACGGCTATGTCCTAGCCGAGCACGCACACACAACATCAAGCAAGTGCTGGCACTAGTACTATTACTAGATGCAAATCCATGAACACCCGCATGTGTCTCTTTGGATTGCTACAACAAATAAGCCAGGTGCTATTAATCCTACTAATTTTTTCTTGCATGGGTTTATTTTTCCTGAGGAATATTACTCTAGTTTTACACAGGACTGTCAAATGGTGGTTGCTTTAATGATGATTGCGTGACGGTTCGGTCAGTTCCCCATTCGCAGTTTGGCAAACGCCACATCAGGGACTCGGACGACCTTGCGAGCTCAGGCTTTGTCACGCCGATGCCCCGCATGGACATTGGCTTCGACGCTAGGACACATGTTTTTTACAATATTTTGCGCCTACATCGTCGTCCCAATCCGCATAAATCTGCTCATGTGATCACCTTGTTGGTCGAATTGCCATACCGACATGTTCGGTTGCCTCAGGGACTTCGGCATCGCTGAGAGAGCTCTACCTCATCGAGTGTTCGGCACACGGGACATATTTCTTTATTACTCACTTTGCATAAATTATTAATTAAGTAATGAATTTTTTAATTTATTATTATTACTATTATCTCCGGCTTGCACTAGTTTCTGTGCATACGTAAATGATCCGGGTTGGGCAGCAATGTCACCTCGGTGTACCGATGTACCACGTCACCTCAGCTGGACCGGGGGCTTCATCATCACTTCATTAACCCACGCCGGAGACTTCGACGTCATACTGCCGGCCTTCTTCGTCGCCTCGGTCGATGTCGGTGTCAAAACTGGCGGATCTCGGGTATGGGGACCCGAACTGTGCATCTAGAATTGATGGTAACAGGAGACGGAGGACATAATGTTTACCAGGTTCGGGCCCTCTCTATGGAGGTAATACCCTACTTCCTGCTTGATTGATCTTGATGAATATGAGTATTACAAGAGTTATCTACCACAAGATCGTAATGGCTAAACCCTAAAAGTCTAGCCTGACTATGATTATGGTGATCTATCTACGGACCTAGCCCTCCGGTTTATATAGATACAGCAGGGATCTAGGGTTCACAAGGCCGGTTACAGAAAAAGGAATATTCATATTTGGTCGCCAAGCTTGCCTTCCATGCCATGGAGAGTCCCATCTGGACACAGGTAGAGTCTTCGGTCTTCGTATCTTCACGGCCCATCAGTCCGGCCCATATCTAATAGGATGGACGCCCGAGGACCCCTTAGTCCAGAACTCCCTTAGTCGGACTGGGGGTTCCACCCTGCCACATTGGCTGCGCTATGTCAAAACTTCAGAGTGCCGAGCTCTTTGCTTCGCCACCTTGGGACCGGCTTGGGGGCTGGGACCTCATCCCGCCGTAAGCTTGGGCCGTGCATCGACACCGAGCACATTAACCAACTAAGTCGCTTCCATGCTCAGTTTTTTAATTCTTGTTCGGTTCGACCAAACATTATAATTGTGTTAAAAACTTAGTTTGTCAACTAACGTTGTTTGTTAAAAACACTTCCTTTCCCATGTTAAACTGGGGGATCTTAAATTTATATGAGCTGTTTTATAATAAGTGTTCTTCTTCTAAGTCATTGCAAAGTCTTTTTCTACCACTCCTTTCTCGACTCGAGTGTGTGGTCAATAGCCGGATAGCCTGTTTTATCTCTAGTGTCGCTCGAGTTTAGTTCGCTAAACTGGCCTAACGAGCAGTACTCTGCCTTCAAGATAGGAGGTTGTAGCCGTAGGCTGATCCGCTTAAAGTCGTGAGATCGGATGTGTTATATTAATGCACGACAGAAGCACAAAAGTAAGACCAATTTTTGCATTGGCACCAAATGACTTGATTTAGTTTGGGCGTAAAGTTTTTACTGAAGTTTTTTTGGTTTTCTAAGCCTGTGGCACTTTTAAACTATTTGTGTATTTCCAGCATAAGTCTCGCAGTGCAATGTCGGACACCTTTAGAGATTCGGCAAAAACATTCTCAGATATTGCTATATATGCATCGGTTTCGAATTGTGTCTTTAGTCAATAGTTGGGTTGCCCGGCTCGTGTGCTTGCCTCGTACATTTCGCTTTTTTCGGCTAGGTGTGCAAAGAGAGAACCATTGCGATTGTACTTCTAGCTCGAATGGTTAAGCACCTCAATGGAGAAAGTCGAAAACTGACTGTCACAATGGGCGTAAACTGGTCAGTGATCCGATGATGGTGTCAAACTATAGATCGATACCGATTACCCTGTGTTAAACGATGGGCCTTTCATAACATTTGCCAAAGTGTTAATGGCTAGACTTCGGTCGACGCCGAACACTAACCGGGGGCTCGTAGCTAGCTTCCCCAGTTTAAAGCTCCTATGACTAAGTGAAAGTTATAAAGCCTGCATATCTGATTGCCTTGAGTCCGCTAACACAACCGCCTCCGGGCACCGAGACGTCGGCTAAGGGTTGTCTTGTTACTGTGGAAACACCCTGCGTAGTATCTACAAAGGGGTAGAAGCCGACGATGGGCCACTTTCAACTGATAAACGGTCGCAACGGAGTCAAAATGAACATATATCATCAGTGTTTGTATTCAGTATTCAAGCGCTGCCTTTCGTAATTATCGTTATAAAGCCATAAATATGCATCAAATTTGACTTAAGATTTTGGCCAAGCCGTGTTGCCTGGCTCCTGTGTTTAACCCTACGTTCCCAATTGTTCAGTTAGGGGGTAAAGGGAGCACATCTATGATTTTTACTACCGGGTGATCCGGATTAGTACCTCAGAATGGGTGAATCCGAAAGCGAGCTATCTTAAGAATATAATTGGTCGGCAATGATGGAAGCGGAAATTCTAGTTCATCATGGACCACAGAGTTCGGGAACTTTTCGCTAACTAAATCCTCAATATTTTCCTCCCGCATTGATCGGAGATGAGGTTTCATGATCATGGTCAGCATGAGTACCCAAAGAAAGGAACTGATAGCGGAACTATTTTCTTTGGAAGATATTTCTTACATAGTAATATAACATATCGCTTGGCATACCCTTGTTTATAAAACCGTATGGCCGGATTGCCTCGTTTGCCATAAGTATTTGCCCTCATAAAGGATTTATAAAGTGGGACAAACACTCCTCGGCTACTGGCTGAGGAGGTTGAAGCTGATGGTCGTTCAACAAAGTTTTGTACAATGCGGATCCGAGCTTTAATGATGTAAAGTACTTAGGTACATATAATCATTACACATAAATTGCGAGCAAAAGTCAAATAATTGTAGCTAATCTTTCAAAGAGTCAAGGGCACAATCTCGCTGAGACAACCGAGCAGCTGACACAACGCTCTCATGATTCCCTATTGGCATTGATTTCCTATCTATTAAGTCCCTTGAGGCTGACCTTGGCGAGACCAGCTTTCATTGGCTCTAGCTCCTTTAAGAGATCTTTATTCTCTTTCCGTGAAGTTCATGTTAAACACAACAAAATTTTCTGTCAAACGGATATCAATCCTTAATTCGGCCACCCCATGCCCACATTAAGGCTCGGGGGCTGCTGGGCTTCGTGCTTATCATTTACAAATATTAAAGGGGCACATCGATCCCCTGATCTGGTGTTGCCACCCGACCAGTGGCTTGGGGGCTACTGCATTGCCTATTCAATGCAAAAATTTCATAATGCCTAGTGCTCGGCTTGACTGAGCTATGGGCAAACGCGTCTTCGGACAACAATAGGTACCATTTCGACCTATCCAGCATCAAGCTAATATATTACGACAACTTCTCAAGACCCTCTCTCAAGGACCCATCTGCCGATCACTATTACCTGCAATATATTACACCGTGCTTCAATTCCTTTGTATGATGCCGAGCTAGGAGTTGATCCTCATGCCGATTTCACAAATCAAACTGAGCCTCAGGGGCTAATGGGATCAGCGTTTTCATGTTTTCCTTCAAGTGCATCTTGGGTTTTAGACCGACACACACACCTTGAGGGCTACTGGTTATATATCTCGGCAGAGAATAAATTGCACCAATCAAGAAAAATATATCTAGAAAAAATCAGCCCATACCCAAGGTAGTGCACCACCTCAGATATAGTCCGGCATAAAGCTCGGATACAAGTAGTTGGTTCCATAAAGTGCATTTCTAGCATTAAGCTCGGCTGAACTCCTTAAGAGGTTTTCATATACCGAGGTAATCAATGACGCCTCGGATACAGTCCGGCATTGGTAGTCGAATGAGAAAGGACACCTTGGATGTAGTCGGTGTTAGAGTTTGACTGCAAAAATATACCTTGGATGCAGACCGGCGTTGGAGTTCGGCTGCAAAGATATACCTCGAATGCAATCTAGCATTGGATTTTGGATGCAAGATGGCACTGCCGCACGAGAAACACTTTAAACTCGAGGTGTGGCGTAAAAGTAACAAGGATTGATAAAGGCTGAAGACTTAAAGGCCTCCTTGGATGCCCGACGTGTAAACTCTTCGGATTTAGCTCGGCAATCCTCAAGATCGAAGATGGGAAGATTTGTTGAACCAGTTTTCAAGGCCGACGACCGAAGTTGAAGAAAAGTTTGGAAGAACCGAGGAGCGTCCCCAACTTGAAGACTGGTTCAGGGGGCTACTAACGGTGTCCTGGACTAGGGGATACTCACCACGTCGTCTCCCGACCAGTGGGTCGGGCCGAGGACCCCCATGGCGGTTCACTAATGGGCCAGTTTGGACAGCCGATGATGTATAAGAGGAAGATTCCACAAGACTTGGTGATCAAGACCAGGACTCCTCTCCACCGACGTATTCAACTAGGACTCTTGTTATCCTAGGCCTTTGATATATTATATAAGCCGAGGCCAGGCTAGTTGATAGATCATTATGACATTACTCATCATACCCCTAGGGTTTAGCCCACAATATATGATCTCGATGTAGATTACTCTGTACCTTGATACTTCATCAATATAAACAAGAGCAGGACGTAGGGTTTTACCTCCATCAAGAGGGCCCGAACCTAGGTAAAACACCGTTTTCATCGTCCCTGTTACCATCGATCCTAAATCCACAGATCGGGACCCCCTACCTCGAGATCTGCCGGTTTTGACACCGACAGCCCCCCTCCACCCATTTCGGATTGTAATCACAGGAAGATAATTGTTCTAAGGAGGATTAAGAAGGATAAGACCACTCCTATTTACCCCCTGAGGTCTTCGCTCTAACTTGGCATGCTCTTTGACGAAGCACATGTCTAGGTGGTTACGGATAGCTCCTCAGAGGAGGATTCAGAGATAGATGACCAGTCCTATCCCCCTCGAGGTGCATGCTCTAACTTGGCTGGGTTATGTTGCTCATATCACGCATATGGTATCTTGCATTGCTATATCATTTGCTTAGTTTAGACATGCTTTGTGTGAATGCCACCTGTTTAGTGTCTAATTACCATATATGTAAATTATGCAATGCCATCTTGTTGCAAGACATTATATATGTGAATTATGCAGTGCTATCTTGTTACAAGGCATTATATATGTGAATTATGCAATGCAATGCTGTTTAGCCAAGCGTCATATATGTGAACTATTTTTGTATTTCTCATTGCATATGTCGACAATGTTAGTATATTCAACTACTCTTCCTGTGCATCAGCCATTTGAATTGGTGATGGAGAAATCTGGAGTGAAAACAAGGTCTTTAGAGCAAACAATGCTACCTGCTGAAGCGGATATCTTGCTGGTTACAGATAGCTTCTCAAAGGAGGATTCCGAGGTAGATGGCCAGTCCTATTATCCCCCTAAGGTGTATGCTCAAACTTGGCAGGGTTATATTACTCATATCATGCATATGTCGTATTGCAATGCTTAGTTTTTACATCATATACGCAATATTGAATGCCATCTCCTTAGTTGACACATCATATATGCGATTGCCCTCTGCTCACTTGCTTAGTATATAAATCATATATTCAAATTATATCATGCCATGATGTTTACATAGACAACATGTATCTGAATTATGGCATGCCAACCCATTCTCTAAAGACATAATATAGTTATATCATCTCATCATGTTTACCTAGTCATCATATTTTGAATTATGCCATTCTATCCATGAATTATATCATGCCATCATGTTTCCATCAACAGCATGTTTGTGATTTATGGCATGCCAACCACTTTAATAGACACATCGTATAGTTATATCATGTCATCATGTTTACATAGTCATCATATTTTGAAGTATGTCATTCTATCATATTTAGTTAGCCATCATACATGTGAAATTGTGCCATGCTATCCTGTTTTATTAGCCAGCATATATGTGAAATTATGTCCTGCTATTCTACTTGGTTAGACAACATAAATGTGAATTATTTCATGCCCTGTTTTCCTCCCTACTATCCGTTGCACCTGTCTATCTTACAATGTTTGTACATTCAATTACTTTTCTTGTTTATCAGCCATTTCAATTGGAGGGGTGATGGCAGTATTTGTGGGAGTAAAAACATGATCTTCAGAAAAGATCGTGCTACCTGCCGATGCAGATAGAACCACGGTTGTACTTGCCCAAGAACCAGTCCCACCACACATAACCCAGACTCACGCAGATTGTACCCCTACCCAGTTGGACAGAGAACCAGCTACACCCCTTCTAACCCCAATCCCAATAGATAGTAGCCCAGTTCTAGTTGACACAACACCGTCTCCACCACATAGCACCCAAACATGAGCAGTTAGTAAGGCAACTGGGTGCCCAAAGCACGAGGACCACCACTCTGAACCCCAAGTCAAGCCTTAAAGCAGCAGAAGAATTGTTCTCAGGTACCGTAGCTATGGTTCTTACTCCTTTGCTCTTGCATCACTTTATTTACTCATACCAACTAATTTGAAATTTGAAGGATGCAATTGAAACTCCAATGGCGCAACAGGTATGTTTTAAATCTGTTTCTTTAACGTGTTTGCTATTGTGACTTGGTCTATGTTGATTTCAATTTCAATTGAATAAAAAATTATGTTCTCATGCCATGCACATTACAAGTGTTGTTATTGCTGTGTAGTTTCCCAAACTTATATTCTGTCTATGCTGCTTTGTCTTAAATAGATATGATTTGAACTATCTCTATTTTGATTTGGCAACATAAACTAGAATGATATAGACCATATAATGACCATACTACATAGATATATGTTTGTGTCATGCTGTTATCCTGTCCACCTTACTACTGAACTAGTTTACCAAAATGAGTTTCATATACAACATGGTAAACCTGTGATGTGTTTATTTGTTTCTCTTTTAGAATGCGGATAAAATATTGGAGAAGAGTACCCCGCTATGCAATGGCAAATGAAGTAATGCAGATAAGTTTCAAGATAGTGAGACATCCCTGTTGGTCTCCAAGAAAGGTGATAAAAACTATATTGAAGACACTGAGATAACCCTAAAGGCATGTCTTGATGTAGTGTTCGAGTTACTGGCTACCACTGCTAGCACCAGCTCTTCGAACTCGCTGCCTGAATTAGTTCGGCTTCTTGAGTCTCAACTTCAAGTTAAAAGACATCGATTAGATGTTATGCGACAGGAAGCCGAAGGACTGAGGAAGTCCCTGTAGAATTCAGATGCATACTTTCTGGTGCAACAGCAAGTGCTGGAGGATTTAAGCGCCAAACAAGAGAAAGTTAATAAGATTGATAAGCATCTTGCCAGCATTACGGGTACCTAGGATATTGTTTCTTGAGCTCTTATGAAGTGGTTTCAGTTCTGGACTTGCTTTGCTACGGCGTTTATTTGCACTGGTCGCCAACTTTGACAACTAGTGTATGTGATATGCTGCTTTGTTCCCTATATTTGCACTGGTGGCGAACTTTGATGCCAAGTGGATGTAATATGTGTAATAGTCATGATAGCCTAGCGTAAGTTGTTTGCTTATTTATTTCCTTGTTGCCTTGTTTATTTGTTTGCTTGTAGTCAGTGCAGTTCTTTTTCTGCGGTTTGTAGTGGCCGCAATAACCTATTTTTAAAACTAGGCCACAATAACCATGGGCTACATATTTACTGTAGTGACCCTAGGCCTCCTACAGTCTGTAGAAACAACGGGCCTTCTACGGGACATAGAAACAATGGGCCTTCTACGGGCTGTAGAAACAATGGGCCTTCTACGGGCCATAGCATCAATGGGCCTTCTACGGGTCGTATGATCGATCAGCCAAACATGGGCCAATAACAGACTGCATTATGGGCCATAAACGGTCTAGATCTGGAATCGTCCATTCATGGGCCGACCATAATAGGCCGCAGTTAATCAGGCGTATTATGAAAATGGCCCAACGGATTAACAGTCCGCAAACGGGCCGATTGTAACCACGGGCTGAATTTGGCCCACAAGTAGAAAAGGCCATTAATGGGTCGTAAGTAACCAAATGCTGGAAATGAGCCCAAGAATAAATGGGCCCTGAGAAGGCCGAAAGATAACACATGTTGGAAATAGCCCAGTGGAATAATGGGTCGTTAATGGATATAAAGCGGGTGCACTGTTCATTACGGGCCAGTGTCACCAAGGGTCGTTAATGCGCCAAGAGTAACAAAGGGCCTCATATGGGATGAAAGACATCATGGGCCATACATGGGCCAGAAGTTACAACGGGCTGGAATCATAATGGACGGCCGAGATGAAGCTACTGGGCTTAATTCTGATAGGCCATAACGGGCCATTTGTTAGCGGGCCGTAAATGGGATATATACGAACATGTCGTTAACGAGCTTTCCGTGGGCCGTCCCATTACCTTTTGACCAAGTCAAACGGGCCGGCCTTTTCACAGGAATGGGCCATGTTGGGCCGTGCCACATGTCAACCTATCAGAGGCGCCTCCTGTCGAATGAGTGGATGACATCTGTCCCAGCTGTGAGCCAACACATGTTTCCTCCGTCCAATGAGAATTTTACACGTGGAAAATCCCCATTGGTTCAGGCTGTTAACGGGTTATCGGATTCAAACCGGAACCCAATAGCTTAACGGCGACCCGTTATGGTGGATGCCACGCGCCGGTCACCCTTGATGAAAGCACTTCTGTGACGCGCGATTTATCGTCATGGAAGTGGACACTTCCGTGATGATAATTTTGGTAATGTCATGGAACACTTCCATGACAGAATAGGTATGACTATATTGATTCTTTCATAAAATCGTCATGGATGTACATGCATGACAGAAAACGTGACCTACTATGACAAACGCGTATCATCACGGAAGTGTATTTTTTGTTGTGTAAACCACCAGAGGCATTCATGAAAACACTTTTCCACCGCTGCAACCATCTATACCCGTGAGATCCCATCTAGGGTCCTTTTCCGGCACCTTGCCGGAGGGGGATTCGATCACGGAGGGCTTCTACAACAACTCCATTGCCCTTCCGATGAAGCGTGAGTAGTTTACCTCAGACCTACGGGTCCATAGCTAGTAGCTAGAGGGCTTCTTCTCTCTCTTTGATTCTCAATACCATGTAATCCTCAATGTTCTTGGAGATCTATTCAATGTAATAATTTTTTATGGTATGTTTCCCGAGATCTGATGAATTCTGGATTTACAATCAGCTTATCTATGAATATTATTTGAATCTCCTCTGAATTCTTTTTTTGCATGATTTGATATCTTTGTAATTCTCTTCGAACTATCGGTTTGGTTTGGCCAACTAGATTGGTTTTTCTTGCAATGGGAGAAGTGCTTAGCTTTGGGTTCAATCTTGCGTTGTCCTTTCCCAGTGACAGAAGGGGCAGCAAGGAACATATTGTATTTTTTCCATCGAGGATAAAAAGATGGGGTTTTCATCATATTGCTTTAGTTAATTCCTCTACATCATGTCATCTTACTTAATGCGTTACTCTGTTCTTCGTGAACTTAATACTCTAGATGCAGGCAAGAGTCAGTTGATGTGTGGAGTAATATTAGTAGATGCAGAATCGTTTCGGTCTACTTGACACGGACGTGATGCCTATATTCATGATCATTGCCTTAGATATCATCACAACCTTGCGCTTTTTGTCGGGGGTTGGGTGTGACATATGCCAATGGATGGCTTATCATGGTGGGGGCGAGTAGAACGTCGTCGGTGCCTGGAAACGGGATGAGGCATAGACACGAACGCCGGCGAACTTTACCCAGGTTCGGGGCTCTCCTAGGAGATAACACCCCTAGTCCTGCTCTACGGGGTCTCCGCATGATCACTAAGGAAAAAGTGGGTACAATGGTGCTCCTTGAGCTGTATCTGTGGGCAGGAGGAGACTAGGCCAGCTCTCCCCCTTCTCTAAGGTCTGGTCTAGTTCTAATGGATCGGAACCCTTTGCATGGGTGCCCTGGGGGGTTTATATAGGCCTACCTCCCAGGGGTACAATGGTAAACCGACTGGGCGCAGGGCCCAGTCGTTAGTCTCTTCGCCTGCCGGCTTCTTTGCCGACTGCTGGGGCCCGCCGGCTGGTGGGCCCCGCCGACTGGTCTGGTACGAAGCCGACAGGCCATACCCGCCGCTTGCGGGTCTTGCCGGCTGCCGATTACTGTAGCCGTGCTTCTAATGACGCAGGCTTGGTCATGGGGTCGTGGCTACAGCCCTGCTACCTGACAGGCAATTACTGTAGCCACTCCCCGTCTCGTCTGGTTAATGGCGCGTGGGACCCGTGGGAGGAGCAGGCCGACTTCCGAGGGCCGGCTCCCTTCGGGTCCAACTGGTGGCGCTCTTGCTGTCTTCTGGACTCTCGCTGGCCAGTAGGGCCCATCGTCCATGGACCGTACCGACAGGCCGTCGTGGGCGCAGGACTCCGCCTACTGTTGCTGATGTCAGGGATGGCATGGCAACAGTGCCTCGCCGGACGGAGATCTCCGCTGGTACGGCGCACTGTGGCCTAGCCATCCCATGAAAAGGGGAGGGAGTGGGCTTTACTGTGGGCACTCCCATCCCATCCCCCCTTATGAGGGCATGGGCTTTGTTGGTGTCGTGGGCTGACTCCCCGTGGCCGGCTTCCTTGGGAGCCGCCAGGCGGAAGTCGGCCCGTCTTGACCTCGCCTCCAGGACTTGGCCACATGTGGGCAGTCGGTTGTTCCTTTAGCCGGCCTCTGGAAGGCGGCTCTCCATCCTGGTGTCTTGAGGGGTGCTGTCAGCCCCGATGTCTTGAAAGGTTCTGGGCCTCGGGTTAGCCTACTCATGGCCCATTACTCCGACAGTAGTCCCCGAAGCTGGTGAGACGCCGCGGATGATCAGCCGAGGAGCCTCAGCAGTTTCTTTCTCCGAGTGCTTGAGGTGAGACCTCGTTTGACTTCTTCCGGGTCGACTGGTGGGAGTCGGAGTCGCCTGACCTTGACTTGTCCTAAAATGCTTTTGAATCCCCCGGCGGGAACTCAGTAGCGTGTGAGCTAAGCTTCCTGACCGCCACCCACTCTATGCCCGCCACGTGGCAACCAGTGGCCGGGCCAGCCCGCCTACCCATCCACAAGATGGGACATGTCTGCAGGCGGGGCCCGCCACTACCACGCCTCGGCATGCGAGCGGATCCGCTGCGGCCGTGGGGGGCGGTTGAGATTCCCACGGAATTACCGCGTGTAGTAACTTTGCGCGACAAACATGGGGCGTGGAGTAGTGGGCGCAGTAAATCCCACAACTGCCCCCTCGGCTTCGCAACCCACTTGGCTATAAGTAGGGGGGAGGGGAGACGGCGGAGCACGCGCGTCCCACCTCCCCACTGCTTCTTCTTCTTCTTCTTCTCTCTCTCTCTCCGCCGCACCTCAAGCTATGTCGAGCGCTGCGGCAGTCTGCTCACGATGAGCTCTTCCTCCGCCATCACGCCCCCTACGGCGCATTCCGGCACCTGGGGTGGTTCGGAGGTTCACGATGACCACGTCGATTTCCTCCGCAAGACGCGTTGGTTGCCCGGCAAGGACCTCGTGAGGGTCCACCTCGCGCGGAGGGGATAGATCTCGCCGGCGCCGCCGGAGGGCCAGCGGGTCGTTTTCCACTCGCACTGCCTGCGCGGCCTGGGCCTGCCGGCGAGCAACTTCTTCCGCTCCTTCCTTGAGTTCTACGGACTCCAGCCTCACCACCTCACCCCCAACACGGTGGTGTTGCTGTCCGCCTTCGTCACCCTGTGCGAGGGCTTCATCGGCGTTCTCCCCACCATGGAGCTCTGGGGAGAGTTCTTCTACTCCAAGCTCAGTACCCAAGCCGTGGGCGTGCCGGTTCAGTGCGGTGCGTTCATCGCCGTGCAGAGGTCGGGGGCCGACAACCCGTTTCCCTCCATCAAGCTGATAAAGTCGATGAAGATGTGGCAGCAGTCGTACTTCTATGTGAAGAACGTCTCCGCGGAGGGCGACCGGATCAACCTGCCGGCCTTCGTAGCCGGCCCGCCGGCTGGGAGGCAACCCAACTGGTCGTACCGGGCCCAGACGTTGACGCCTGCGGGAGCCGGTGCCGTTGCGCGGCTTCGAGTACTGGCGCAGTCGGAGGGCCTGACCGGGCCATACTTGCTGACCGCCTTCGTGGCCTGCCGAGTGCTCCCTCTTCAAAGTCACCTCCACATGATCTGCCAGATGTGCGGGCACCGGGACCCGAGTCGGATGTGCACCAAGGAGATGCCTCGTGAGGAGGTGGCCTATATGGTGAATTATCTGGCGAGCTGCGACCTTCGAGAAGAGTGGCAAGTCGGCAAGGAGCCGTATTCACGTGTCGCCCCTCCACCTCAGGTGAGTCGTTTTATTTTTCTCTTTCTCTCTGACTTCTTCGTTGCCGAGTCCATTTTCTCCGATCTGACCAGCCGGCTTTGGTCAGAACCCCCTCCTCTAGCCAGCAGCCGGGACCGCCGGGTCGGACCGCGAATTCCTTCCTGACCTGGCGGAGAGTGATGTTGACGACCCCGACCTGGGGGCGTCGGCCCTGGAGGATGACACCGAGGGAGGAGGCGGCGCAGCGGGCGGCCCGAGACTTGGGGCCAGTCTCGAGGACTGGCCCAATGATGACGAGGAGGTCGTCCCACGCCACTAGCCAGGAGCCGGCCAGTCGGGCGCGGGCTCGTCAGCTCCGTCGGATGCACAAGGCGGCGGTAAGAAATGAAGGGCCGGGGCGAGCCTGTTTGGCAGCCGGCCGAAGAAGCCCAAGGGCTCAGCCGCGGCGACCAAGTGGGACGAAGCGGCCGCAAAGGCCAACCGCTTCCGCAAGGTGGTGAAGACGCCGTAGCTTATTTCAGCATAAGCACCACCTCCCCTCGTATCTTCGTATTTCTTTATTGAGTCTGTCTGGAATTTCTTTACTTTGTTTTCTGGCTTTAGGGCCCCTCTCTCTTTAGAAGTCGGACACCGGCTCCGTCATGAAGTCGGCGGAGACCTCCTCCACCACCCGGCGGGTTGACCCCGCCGCCGACCTCCGGGAGGCGACGGAGCGGAACGCGCGGGAGGCGCGTGAGGAGCGGGAAGCCAGCCGCTTGAAGAAGCCGGAAGCCGACAAGGCGGAGGCCGCCGTTCTGAAGAAGCTGGCGGAAACCGAGGCCGCCGATGCAGAGAAGAAGCGCGCGGAAGAAGCCGCACGCCACCAGTCGGCAGTGTTTGTCGTCACCTTGAACTCCGCACTGCCGCCACCAGAGTTCTCGGCGCAAACTGGGGAAGCCGGCAACGACAACACGGTCATGGAGAGGGACGCCGATGTCACCGCTACACCGGAGGTCATTGCGCCGCCACCGCCACCGTCCGGAGGTGCGTCAGGCGGACAACCGGTGGATCCGCCAGTGCCGCCAACAGGAGGCGTGGCGGCGACGGGCCTAGCCCTCGAGGTCGGTACGACGACGCGTCGTCGTCTCACGAAGGCGGCCTCAGTGCTGCGTCCTCTGGATATCGGTGCTGTGAGCTCCTCGGTCCCGGACACCGAAGTGTCGAGCGTCGCGCCCACCGGGTGGGTGCGGGGAGGCGGGACGGGCCCATTGAACCAGGCGCTCTTGGACGTCCAAGCCAAGCTCCGGGCCGAGGGCGACGCCATCAAGGAATGCACCAATGCATACCTGGTGTCACGAACGGCCATCCGGGTATGCATCCTTTCTTTGCTTTGCTTCCTTGTTTTTTCTTTGTGGGGGCGCGCCAGCGCACCCACTGGATGTAGTCCCCGAGTTTCGGCCGGCTGCTGAGCAGGCGGCTTGGAACTCTAATCGGCGAGTTCCCAGTACCAACGTTTTTTCTGAAATTTTGATGCAGGATTACCACAATCTTTGCGTGACCTCCTTCAACGCCAATGTGGAGGAGCTGGCCAAGCGGACTGCCGACTTGTCGGACAGCCAGGGTCAGTTTTCTTCTTTCTCTGCGGGGGTGCGCTGGCGCACCCGCGGGTTGTAGTCCCCGAGATTCGGGCCGACTGTTGAGCAGTCGGGCCAGATCTCCCCGATGACCTTTCTTCTTTGCTGACGACTGACATCCCTCCCCCTCTTTTTTCAGAGGCCAACGCCGCCCTTCAGCAGCAGCTGGGCGAAGTCAAAACCACGCTGCGCGTTAGGGAGGAGGAGTGCGGCCGGCTGACGGAGGAGCGCGACCGGCTGGCTATGCAGCTGGCGGAGCAGAAGGAGCTGCTCCAGAGGGCCCAGAAGGAGGCGGAGGACAAGGAGGCCGCCCTTCTCGCTGAATTTGCGTCCGAGCGCTCCTTTTGGACCGACAAGGAGGCGACGCTGGTCGCTGGCTTCCAGGCAATCGAAGATCTTGTCGACGGTGAGCTTCCATTTGTTTCCTTTTCCGGGCTGCCGACTGCTAGTCGAGTCGGCCTTAAATTTTTAAATTTGTTTCTTTGCTCTTCTTCCTTAGCAGACTTCTTCCCCGGCCATTCTGACGCCTCCAATCAGGCCATCGAGGCTGATCGTGAAGCACGGAGGGCGGACGGTGCATAGGTCATCGCCGATGCCCCCCGAGCTCTTAACGAGCAGATTCTGAGCATCGAGGCCTGTCTTCAGCCAGCCCACCAGATGCTGCGCCGACTTCAACGTGTCGGCGCCCAGGCGATTGTCACCCTGTGGCTGGACATGCAGGCGCCACACACCCCCAGTCAGACTGCCGACTGGTTGGAGGTGGGAGCCGGCCATCTTGAGGCCTGGAAGGGCTCCGCAGCCTGGGCAGGAGCCCGCCGTGCCTTGGAATTCGCCAAGGCGTGGTATCCTAGGCTGATTTTAGCCCAGTTAGACACGTTCCGGCTGGAGGCTCAGGCGGAGCTGGCAACGGTGGAGGACGATCTCGTCAGGCGCGCCGCATCGATCGCTGAGTACACCGACATCGGTGTCTTCATCCCAGAGCGGGCTGAGAATGGCGAGGAGGCGCCGCCGGAGTGGTTCGGGCTGAACCCGGACGACAGCGAGGACTCGGCGGAGGTGATCGACTCCAGTGGCGAAGAGGAAGGCAAGGAGGAGGAAGGAGACGAGGAGGAGGCGCCAGAGGTGGAGGCAGACGGCCAGCCCCAGCCCGACCACGCCTCTTGCAATGAGCAGCGCTCAACTGAGCCAGCTGTCGCCAGAGGTGATTAGGCGGAGACTAACCAGCCGACTGCCCCGGCAACTGGCACCGCCGACCCCTCCGATCCTCCGAGTCCGTCCGCGGCTTCCTAGGCTGCCACTTTATCTTTGCTTTACCTTCTTAGTAGTCTCAATGAACTTGTTATTTTGCATAATTCCACCCACTGGGTGTATCTTGAATTTCTGCTTGATGATTCGGCCAAGGGCCTTTTTATGTAAATATTTATCCATATTCTATCTTTTCTTGCTCTTTGCTCTTTGTCCTTTTCCCTTGCCGCCTTCCCTTAGTTGCCGTTTTGCTAGTCGGACAGCGGCTCTACAGACTGTCGCTAGTTCAAATACTTGGCTTCTTTGGGAAGGCAAGTACTTAGCCTTTTAGAGTTTTTAGCAAGTTAATTTAGGAAACCGCGAGCCGGCTACTCGAGAGACGGTTGCAAAAAGTGGAAAACCGGCTTAAGCTATGTGCATGCTTTGAGTCCTTAGCCATTTTTCATATGGACACCCATTCTACCTTACTCCTGCTTGCCAGTCAGTCGCTCTGGAATCTGCGGCTTCTAACAGGAGACGGCTTGAGTGCCACACACTACTTGTCCGGCTGTAGGAAGTCATTTCATAGCTTAAGACGGCAAGTCCCCGGGCCGACTAGTCGAACCCGGTGCCAAGCGGTAAAGAATAACATACTCATAGGCATAACTCATTATCATATAGATAAAAGGAGGCAGTCCCTAAGATCTTCTCGAGGGGCCCGAAGTCTTCATACTTTAATACAAAAGGTAGCGTGATACATACTGCATTAACTGTAAAATCTTCGGAGGAGATTTGCATTCCATGGTCGCTCCGTCTCCTTGCCGGAGTCATCTCTTTTGTGTGCTCGGGGCTTTTGAGCGTCGATCAGGTAGTAGGAGTCATTGCCCAACACCTTGCTGCTGATGAAGGGGCCTTCCCAAGGTGCTGAGAGCTTGTGCTGGCCAGCTGTTCGCTGAATCAGCCGAAGCACAAGGTCTCCTTCTTGGAAAGATCGCGGCTTGAACTTCCGATTGTAGTATCGGCGTAGGCTCTGCTGGTAGATGCTGGACCGGCTGAGTGCCAACAGCCGGCCCTCTTCCAGCAGATCGACGCCATCTTGACGTGCTTCCTCTGCTTCCTCCTCGGTGTACATGGTGACTTGAGGGGAGTCGAACTCTATGTCCGTTGGGATGACGACTTCGGCACCGTAGATGAGGAAGAAGGGCGTGAAGCCGGTTGACTTGTTTGGAGTCGTGCGCAGGCTCCAGAGGACGGCTGGCAACTCAGCAAGCCAGCAGCCTGCCGAGCGCTCCAGAGACTCGACCAGCCGGGGCTTGATGCCGGACTGGATTAGGCCATTTGTTTGCTCTACTTGGCCTTGGACTGTGGATGGGCAACGGACGCTAAGTCCAGTCGGATGCCCTGCGTCGCGCAGAAATGGGCCAAGGCACCCTTGGCAAAGTTTGTGTCATTATCAGTGATGATGTTGTGCGGTATGCCGTACCGAATTGTGATGTTAGAGATGAATGTCACATCAGTCAGACCATTCAAACTCTTGATTGGCTTTGCTTCTATCCATTTGGTGAACTTGTCCACTGCAACAAGTAAATGAGTCAAACCACGTCGCGCCGTCTTGAATGGTCCGACCATGTCCAGGCCCCAAACAACAAAGAGCCAGGCAATAGGAATAGTTTTGAGTGCCGAAGCTAGCTAATGAGGCTTAGAGCGGAACTTCTGGCACCCCTTTCATTTTTGGACTAGAGACTTGGCGTCTTCAACAGCAGTCGGGCCAGAAGAAACCATGGCGGAAAGCTTTGGCGATGAGTGCTCTTGAAGCCGCGTGATGGCCACATTCGCCTTGATGGATGTCTTTGAGGATCGCCTGGCCTTGCTCTGGCTCCACACATCGCTGGTGAATACCAGTGTTGCTGCGCCTTACGAGCTCTCTATTGATGATGGCGTACGCTGCCGCCCGGCGTTGTACTTGCCGAGCCGAGATCTCATTGGCTGGTAGCTCTTTGTTCACCATGAATTTGAGGATGGGTTGGGCCCATGAAGGTGCTGCAATTTCTGCAACCGCCAAGACTGCGACTTGGACGAGGGTGGCTGGGCCGGGAGGTGGCGGGCTGGAGTCGGCAGCCGCTTGCTGTGTCGATGAAGTCCCCGGGCAGAATGGTGCAGTCCCTCAGCCGGGCTCCGAAGTCTCCGGGCCGGGCTCCGCAGTCCCCGGGCCGGGCTCCGCAGTCCCCGGGCCGGGTGCGACTGCCACGATCGCACGCCGCCTGCCAGAATACTCATGTCATCTGTAGGGGCTCTTGAGTCGGATCCGACTACTTCAGGAGGAGCCGGCACGAAGATGGAGTCTGACTCCGGTGATGGCTTGATGGACGGCTTGAGGAGGCGCTGAAGGGCGACGCCGGACGGTATCGCCTGACGGGTGGAGTCGATTCGCGCCAGGGCGTCTGCTTGGTTGTTGTCGTTTCTTGGTACATGGAGAAACCCACATCCCTCGAAATACCCACTGGGTTGCTTTACGAGGAAGCGGTAGCTTGCCATGTTTGCGTCCTTGGCGTCCCAATTGCCTGACGACTGCTGGACCACCAAGTCGGAGTCACCATAACACAGGATCTGGCGAATGCCGAGCTCTTTGGCTTGCCGGAGCCCGTGAATGAGTGCCTAGTACTCGGCGACGTTGTTGGAGGTGGCAAAATGGATTTGCAGCACATACTTGAGCTTGTCACCCTTGGGAGACGTGAGGACGATGCCGTCTCCCAAGCTGGTGCGCATCTTGGAGCCGTCAAAGTGCATTCGCCAATGGGTGGAGTCGGGTGTTGGTGGTAGATACTGGGTTTCGGCCCAATCGACGAAGAAGTCGTCCAGCGCTTGTGACTTGATGGCAGTGCGAGGTTGGTAGTAGATGGTGTAGGGGCCAAATCTATGGCCCACTTGGCCACTCGTCCCGAAGCGTCTCGGCTGCAGATTATCTCGGCTAGAGGAGCCGTGCAGACCACAGTGATCGGATGCTCTTCGAAGTAAGGCTTCATTTTCTTGGCGGCAAAATGCACACCATAGCACATCTTCTGGTAGTGGGGGTTGTTTTGATTGGAGGCTGACAGTACTTCACTCAAATAATATACTGGTCTCTGAACTGGTAGTGCTTTGCCTTCCTCCTTGCGCTCTACTACAATGACCGTGCTGACCACTCGGCTGGTGGCGGCGATGTAGAGGAGCATGGGCTCCTTAGGAGTCGGAGCCGCCAGAACAGGTGGAGTCGCCAGCATCTTCTTTAGTTGGAAAAATGCTTCGTCCGCCTTGTGGTTCCACTCGAAAAAGTGGTCTTCTTCATGAGTTGGTACAGGGGAAGGGCCTTCTCGCCCAGCCGACTGATGAACCGGCTGACGGACGCCAAACAGCCGGTGAATTTTTGTACGTCCAGTAGTCGGCTGGGTACCTCCATCCTTTCAATCGCCTTGATCTTCACAGGGCTGCATTCTATGCCACGTTCGGAGACCAGGAAACCAAGGAGCTGGCCGGCTAGTACTCTGAAGACGCATTTCTCCGGGTTGAGCTTGATCTGGAATTGGCGCAAGTTGTTAAAGGTCTCCTTGAGGTCTTCCAGTAGTGTTCCATGCTTCTCCGTCTTTACCACCACATCATCCACGTAGACGTGAGCATTTCTGTCGAGCTGCTTGAGGAGACACTTCTGCATGCATCGTTGGAAGGTGGCGCCTGCGTTCCTCAAGCCGAACGTCATGGTTAGTTAGCAGAAAGCTCCAAACGGCGTGATGAAGGCAGTCTTCAGCCTGTCGGCTGAGTTTACCTTGATCTGGTGATACCCTGAATATGCATCCAAGAAACTCAACAGCTCGCATCCGGCTGTGGAGTCTATCACTTGGTCAATCCTTGGCAAGGCGAACGGGTCCTTGGGGCATGCTTTGTTGAGGCTGGTGTAGTTAATACACATTCGCCACTGCTTGTTCTTCTTCAGTACCAAGATCGGGTTGGCCAGCTATTCTGGGAAGAATATTTCCATGATGAAGCCGGCTGCGAGCAGCCGGGCTATCTCTTCTCCAACAACTCTCCTTTTCTCTTCTGACAAGCGGCGTAAAGGCTGTCTGACAGGTTTGGCATCAGATCGGACGTGTAATTTGTGCTCGCCGAATTCCATCGGGACACCTGGCATGTCCTTGGGGGAACATGCGAAGATGTCTCGATTCTCATGGAGGAAATCGACGAGCTCGCCTTCCTATTTGCTGTCGAGGTTGGCGCCTACGACAACGTACCTCTCTGGGTGCTCTGGGTCCAAAGGTATCTTATTTGTTTCCTTGGCCGGTTTGAACGAGCCCTCAGCTTCCGACTCTTTGGGATCAGGCGACATCTCTGGCTGCTTGCCTGCCATCGCCACAACTCGATCTAGCAGCCGCTTCTCAGCTGCGATCACGAGGGACTCGACCAGCCGACTGCTCTCTGATGTGCAGGCAGACGACTTCTTGTAGTCGCCAGTTATGGTCAGAATCCCTTTGGAACTCGGCATCTTCATCTTGAGGTAGGCATAGTGGGGGATGGCCATGAACTTGGCCAGGGCTGGCCGGCCAAGCAGTGTATGGTATGGGCTCTCTAGGTCCACCACCTCGAACAATATTGATTCACGGCGGAAATGATCTTTGTCTCTGAAGAGGACGTCGATCAAGATCTTGCCGATTGGCGAGCAGGAAAGGCCAGGGACTATGCCGTGGAACATTGTCCGGCTGGACTGCAGTTGCCTCTGCCTGATTCCCAAATTCTCCATGGTGTCTTTGTACAAGATGTTGATGCTGCTGTCGCCGTCTATCATGACTCTGGAAAAACGAGCAGCTCGCTTGTCGGTGGCAAAGGTGGCGTCCAAAACCAAGGCATAGGAGCCGGGTCTGGGCATTACTTTGGGGTGGTCAGCCCGACTCCAGCTGATGGGCTTCTTAGACCAGTGCATGAACTCAGGTGTGTCAGAAGCTATTGCATGCACCTCCTGCTACTGCAGCCGTCTGCTGCGTCGATCATCAGCCACACTGGTGAACACGACGTATGCTCCCTGCTCTTCCGGGTACTCGTCTTGCACTGCGCCGACTGGTCTGACCGCCGGCTGCTTGGGCGGAGGGGGAGGCGGCTGCCCAGCAGGCGGGGGAGGCAAAAGGCCATCTCCTTTTGCGATCCTGGTGAGCCAGTGGCACTTCCGAGTGGTGTGGTTGGACGGCTTCGCGCCACTGTGGAACTTGCACGGTCCATCCAAAGTCTGCTCATATGAGAAAGCCGGCTACCTGTTGGACTTTTCGCCCTTCTGACGTCTGAGCGGAGGCTGCCCTTCCGGCTGTTGGTCTTCAACCATTGCCACCTGCCGACTGGTGGAAGTCGGTGGGGGGGGGGGCTTTACGCTTGTGGACATTCTGCTGTTGACGCCGACTGGTGTCTCTGGCTGGGGTTCGGGGAGCCTGAGGAGCCACTTTGCCGGTTGCGCTAACTTGAATCTCCGTCTTCATGGAGGAATCGGCCGTGGTGTATTTGTCTGCTATGATCAGTAGCTCGTCGAGGGTTTCCAGCTCATCGCAGAGAAGCCTATGCTTGAGGAGGGTGCCCTCTCGGCATCCTGCAGTGAAGTACTCAATAGCCTGCACCTCGTGCACGCCCTCGCAAGAGTTGCAGAGCTCGGCCCAGCGCGTGAGGAAGTCACGAGTTGACTCGCTGGGGCCTTGCACGCACAAGGACAGCTGGCGGGGTTTGGGAGGTCGCTTGTACGTGCTGGTGAAGTTGCGAACGAAGGCGTCGGTGAAGTCGACCCAACTGTTGATGCTGCGGGGCCTTAAGCTGTTCAGCCATGTCCGGGCCGTGCCCTGGAACATGAGTGGAACGTACTTCACAGCAACATGCTTGTTGCCGTTTGCTATGCTGACGGCCGTGGAGTAGTCGACCAGCCAGTCCTCCGGCTTCACGGAGCCGGTGTACTTGGGTGTGTCTCTGGGGAGCGTGAACCCTTTGGGGAAGGGCTCGTCTCGGATGCGGGGGCCAAAACACGGCGGACCCAACTCATCTTCTTCCTCAAGCGCCAGGGATCGGTGGAGATGGTCGATCCGATGGCGGGCTTCGTTCTCACCGACTCCCTCTCGGCGGCCAAGGCGGTCGCCGAGCGTCGGGTGATCAATAGGCGGCAGGGAGACTCGCCTTTCCCTCCGAGGGGGAGGAGGCGGACAGTCGTCCCATCGTTCCACTGTTCTTGGGCGGCCGTCTCGGTCGCGCTCTATGGTGATGCGAGTCCGACTGCGGCTGGCAGCCGGCTCCTTGTCTTTTCTTCCGTGGACGCCGCCAGTCGGCGTCCGAGACTCCGCGCCTTGGTCTAGGTGCGGAAGCAGGTTGTCATTCCGTTGGCGCGGCGCATCAGTGTGGCAACCTGCCTCGTTCTGCTCAGCAACCGCGTCAAGGAGTCGTTGCACGCGCTCCGTCATCAAGCGATGCTCTTCGCCCTCAAACTTGTCCAGCTCGTCCGCCGCCGCCTAGGCAGCTCGAATATTCTCCACAGGTGTGGCGTAAACGGGGCGATTCGCCCCGAACAGATCAGCGATAGCAGCACCGCACTGCTGGACCGTGCCAAGGCGGCTAGGCCCAGCTGGAGCCGGCGTGCCGCCCACCCCGTGGTCCATCTCGCGCTGGTAGGCTTTTGACATGCGTCTCATGCTGGCCAGCTTTTTGGCGCCTTTGACTAGTTGAAGGCAGCGTGCCTCTAGCGTCTCGGCGTCGGCATCTTCAGGGATGGGCGCTGCCAGGTCTTGCAGCGCCGCATGGAGCGGGTCGTAATCACCCCCGCCGGAGTGCTCGCCATGATCGATGACAAGCACTTCCGTGACGGTGCTTCTGCCGCTCACCGCACGAGGAAGCGGCTCGTCGTAGACCACCACGTTGGTGGGGAACGTGTCAAGCGACACGGTGTCAGAGTCGACCAACATCGGATCAGTGGAGCCTATGGACTCCAAGTCCCCAGCTAGCTCGCTTGCGACGTGAAGTTGATCGAGGAGGCCTGGGAGGAGGCTCTCGGGGCCGCCTGTGCCCGCGTCTGATGCAGGCTCGTCGGAGAGGCAGACCTCGCCTACAAGATCGGTGAGGCAACTGGCCGCGCAGGCGATTTCAGCGCCATGCAGCGCGTCGGCGCAGACTCCGTCTGGCGTGCGGGGCTGGCTGCGCTCGCCAGGGAGGAAAAGGGTTCCCGTCCAGAACAGGTCTCCGGACGATGGTGCACCAGGCCCATGGTGGGCGCCAAATGTCGGGGGTTGGGTGCGACATATGCCAATGGATGGCTTGTCGTGGTGGGGGCGAGTAGAACGTCGCCAGTGCCTAGAAACGGGATGAGGCGTAGACACGAACACCGGCGAACTTTACCCAAGTTCGGGGCTCTCCTAGGAGATAACACCCCTAGTCCTGTTCTGTGGGGTCTCCGCATGATCACTAAGGCAAAAGTGGGTACAATGGTGCTCCTTGAGCTCTATCTGTGGGCAGGAGGAGACTAGGCCAGCTCTCCCCCTTCTCTAAGGTCTGGTCTAGTTCTAATGGATCAGAACCCTTTGCATGGGTGCCTTGGGGGGTTTATATAGGCCTACCCCTAGGGGTACAATGGTAAACCGACTGGGTGCAGGGCCCAACCGTCAGTCTCTTCGCCTGCCGGCTTCTCTGCCGACTGCTGGGGCCCGCCGGCTGGTGGGCCCCGCTGACTGGTCTGGTACGGAGCCGACAGGCCGTACCCGCCACTTGCGGGTCTTGCCGGCTGCCGATTACTGTAGCCGTGCTTCTAATGACGCAGGCTTGGTCATGGGGTCGTGGATACAGCCCTGCTGCCTGGCGGGCAATTACTGTAGCCACTCCCCGTCTCGTCTGGTTAATGGCGCGTGAGACCCGTGGGAGGAGCAGGCCGACTTCCGGGGTTCGGCTCCCTTCGGGTCCGACTTGTGGTGCTCTTGCCGTCTTCTGGACTCTTGCTGGCCGGTAGGGCTCATCGTCCATGGACCGTACCGACAGGCCGTCGTGGGCGCAGGACTCCGCTTACTGTTGCTGATGTCACGGATGGCACGGCAACAGTGCCTCGCCGGACGGAGATCTCCGTTGGTATGGCGCACCGTGGCCTAGCCATCCCATGAAAAGGGGAGGGAGTGGGCTTTACTATGGCCACTCCCGTCCCATCCCCCCTTATGAGGGCATGGGCTTTGTTGGTGTCGTGGGCCGACTCCCCGTGGCCGGCTTCTCTGGGAGCTGCCAGGCGGAAGTCGGCCCGTCTTGACCTCGCCTCCAGGACTCAGCCGCATGCGGGCAGTCGGCTGTTCCTTTAGCCGGCCTCTAGAAGGCAGCTCTCCATCCTGGTGTCTTGAGGGGCGCAGTCAGCCCCGATGTCTTGAAAGGTTCTGGGCCTCAGGTTAGCCTACCCATGGCCCATTATTCCGACACTTTTCTATCAATTGCTTGGTAGTATTTTGTTCACCCACCGTATTATTTGCTATCTTGAGAGAAGCCTCTAGTGAAACCTATGGCCCCCGGGTCTATTTTCTATCATATTAGTTTCCGATCTACTATTCTTCCAATCTTTTACTTTCTGACCTATAAACCAAAAATACCAAAAATATTTACTTTAGCGTTTATCTATCTCAATCAGATCTCACCTTTGCAAATAACCATGAAGGGATCGACAAACCCTTTATCACGTTGGGTGCAAGTACTTTGTTTGTTTGTGCAGGTATTCGGTGATTTGTTCTTGGTCTCCTACTGGATTGATACCTTGGTTCTCAAAGCTGAGGGAAATACTTATCTCTACTTTGCTGCATCACCCTTTCCTCTTCAAGGGAAAAACTAATGCAAGCTCAAGAAGTAGCAGTGATCAACCAAGGCTCGTGATACCAAGATGATGTAGGGTGGAAACCCTAGGGCCAATCACGATTTGGAGGTGATCCTATGAAGAACACGAGGGGAAAACACGAAAGAAATCATTCAAACCAACAATATTTGATTACACATGTGCTAGATCCTCGAAACATAAAGAGATACACGATCCACGATCAACAAGGGACGATACAAGTAGCAAGTTCTTCACCATGAGGAGATCTTGAGGGTCTTCCCGTTAGGGGTCTTGAATCCACTAGGGGGATCTTCTCCGTAGAGGTCATGAACTCCGACGAAGAAGGGATCAAGTGGATGAGCAAAGCTCTATCTCTCAAATGAGCTATCACATTGCTAACCCTAGAAAGAGGGAGAAGGAGGAGGAGTATATATAGTCTAAGGGGGCGAAGGGCTACATGGGCCTCAGCCCAACACGCTGTGCACAGGAAGGCATCGGTTGTCCGGACGCTGTCGGGCGTCTGGTCGCTCGCGAGGGTCCGAACGTCTGGAAGCGGTCGGACGTCCAACATTTTGGCTCGGGTCGGGTGGTGTCGGATTTCCGGAGATGATCGGTTGTCCGGAAGCTTCAGACTTTCAATAATTTCCCTTCTGTTGGGTGACACCTGACGTCCGGAGGGGCTCAGTCGTCCGGTCGCTAGGGTGTGCTGGACATCTGGTCTGCGTCGGTCGTCCAAGCACTGTAGCATGCACAATTGGGACTTGGCTGGCTGGCTGGCTGGCGCTTCCAGGCGTTGGACGTCCGGTCCAGACCGGTTGTTCGGTGGCTGTAGACTTCTGGCAGCTCTTCTTCCTATTCCTTGTACTTGGTGTCCTCGTCGTCTTGTCCGTTGGGTGTCATTGATCTGTGGCCTTCCTCCAAACACTTGATCACACATAGCGTTTCCGCTTGAGGGGTAAGTTGACCTTATCTTCGATAGCCTTTGCTCGAGCTCTTGTCATTGGTCCAAGTGGTGTCATGAGAGACATAGGTAGGTCCATGGGGATGACCTTGGGATGCTCTGCATCATCTCCCCCCCTTGGGAAAGATCCGACCTCAGATCGTAAGTCTCATGACCATGGTAGGGAGATAGATCTTTGACGTCGAAGATGTCGCTAACGGAGTACTTGTCGCGCGAGATGTCAATCTTGTATGCGTTGTTGTTGTAGCATTCAAGAACCTTGAAGGGTCCATTGGATCGAGGTAGAATCTTGGATTTTTGTTCGTTGGGGAAGCGTTCCTTGTGAAAGTGTAGCCACACAAGTTCTCCAATGTTGAATGTCATGGGTTGCTTATTGATGTTGAGTTTGTTTGCTAGTCGTTGTACTTGGCGCTCGATGGTGTGCCTTGTATCTTCATGCATCTTCTTGAGATAGTTCATTTGTGCACTTGAGTCCATATTGATGCGCTCTTGTAGTGGCAGAGGGAGAATTTCCAATGGGGACAACGGGTCGAAACCATAGACGACCTCGAAGGGGGACTTGCCAGTAGTAGAGTGTCTTGCGCGGTTGTAGACGTACTCGGTGATGGGTAGGAACTCCTCCGACTCCTTGATGTTCTTCTTGATCAACACGCGTAGTAGAGTGGAGAGTTTCCGGTTCATGACCTCCGTTTGGCCGCCAGTTTGTGAGTGGTATGCCGAAGAGAACAAGAGCTTGATTCCGAGCTTGGCGCATAAGGTCTTCAAAATTTAGCTCAAGAACTTGACGTCACGGTCCGAGACAATCATCTTTGGCCCTCCGTGTAGGCGCAAGATTTCCCTACAATTTTTTTTGCAACATGTGAAGCATCGTCTATCTTGTTGCATGATTTGAAATGTGCCATTTTAGAGAATTGGTCCACAACAACAAACATGGAATCTTTGCCATTCCTAGTTCTAGGCAAACCAAGCACAAAGTCCATACTAATATCTTCCCATGGGTGATATGGAATAGGAAGTGGCATATAGAGACCATGGGATTGAGCTTTAGACTTAGCTTTGCGACATGTAGAGCATCGGTTGGTGAAACGTGAGACATCGTGGAACATCTTGGGCCAAAAGTAGTTCTTGGAGAGCGTGGCAAATGTCTTGTCGCGTCTGAAATGTCCCACAAGTCCTCATCCATGAGCTTCTTGCAAAAATAACGAATGAAGAGAAGACTTGGGAATGCAAAGTTTGTTAGCTCTCATAAGATAATCATTCTTTATGTAATGCCATTCCCAAGACGTATGTGTCAAACATTTGGCATATGGAATAGAAAAGGTAGGATCATGCGCATACAAGTCTTTTATGTGCTCAAAACTAATGACATTTAAATCAAGTTGGGTAACAAGCATGCATCTACGGGAAAGCACATTTGCCACAACATTTTCCTTACCTTTGATGTACTTGATGACATAAGGAAATGACTCAATGAATTCTCTCCACTTAACATGATGCTTATTCAACTTAGTTTGACCCTTAAGATACTAAGTGTTTCATGATCGGTGTGAAGAATGAACTCGTGAGGGCGGAGATAATGCTCCCAAACAGGCAAGACTCTCACTAAAGCATATAACTCTTTGTCATAGATGGGGTAATTGAGTTGCGCTCCGGAAAGTTTCTCACTAAAGTAAGCTATGGGGTGCTTCTCTTGCATTAACACACCTCCTATGCCATAACCGCTAGCATCGCAATGTATCACAAATGGTTTATCAAAGTTGGGTAAGGCAAGGAAAGGAGCATGTGTAAGAAAATTCTTAAGCTCATTGAATGCGGTATCTTGGGATGGTCCCCAAACAAATACTGCATTTTTCTTACTCAAAGCATGCAAAGGTAAAGCAATGGTGCTAAAATCCTTCACAAATCTACAGTAAAATCCGTCTAAGCCAAGAAAACTATGCACTTGTTGCAAGTTGGTTGGTTGGGGCCAAGTTTTAATAGCTTCAATCTTAGATTCATCTACATGAACACCCTTAGAAGACACAACGAAACCCCAGAAAACAAGCTTATTAACACCAAAAACTCATTTGTCCATATTAGCATAAAGGTGCTCTTTCCTAAGGGTTTGAAACACGGTTCTAAGATGGGTGCCATGATCTTTGAGAGATTTGCTAATGACAAGGATATCGTCAAAATAGACCACAACAAATACACCAATGCATGTCCTAAGAACAGAATGCATGACTCACATAAAGGAGTCGGGTGCTTTTGAATAAAATCATTGGCATGACCAACCATTCATACAAGCCAAATTTGGTCTTGAAGGCGGTTTTCCATTCATCACCTTCTTGGATGCGTATTTGGTAGTAGCCACTTTTAAGGTCAATCTTAGAGAAAAATGTGGCTCCGCTAAACTCATCTAGCATGTCATCTAAGAATGGAATGGGGTAACGGCATCTAACGATGATAGCATTGATAGGATGACAATCGGAACACACGCGATAAGTACCATATTTCTTGGGAACAAGGATTACTGGGACGGCACAAGGGCTCAAGATTTCTCATACATGGCCATTGTGGATGAGTTGTTGGACCTGCCGTTGGATCTCCTTGGTTTCCTCAGGATTGACGCGGTAGGGAGCCTTGTGAGGAAGGGCTGCTCTGGGGATGAGGTCGATGCGGTGTTCGATGCCTGGTAGTGGAGGTAGACCCGGAGGTAGCTCATCGGGGAATACATCTTGGAATTCCTGCAATAGAGAAGACAACACTAAAGGTAGATTGTGAGAGTTGTTAGTTTTAGGCATGTCGTCCTTGCACAATAGGACATTGTGCATGACACTTGATGGGTTCTCACACACTTCTCTCATCTCACCTTTGGTGGCAAATAGCACTAAGTTTTTCTTGTCGCTCATCGTGGGGCACTCAATTTGGGCTTGTCGCACTCACTCTCTCTTTGGTGGTTCACTCTCTCACTATTCTCTCCATGATGGGTGGCTTGCTTGTCAGTGATCACTTGGCTTGGAGACATAGGTCGTAGCACGTACTCCTTTCCCTTCATCTTGAAGCTATAGTGATTGGTACGCCCGTTGTGGATGACGCCTCAGTCAAATTGCCATGGTCGTCCAAGAAGGAGGTGGCAAACGGACATCAAAATGACATAACACTCCAAAGTGTCTTCGTATGCTCATATCTTGAAGGAAACTTGCACCATGTGCTTCACTTGATAGTGCCAGAGTCGCTTAGCCATTGGACCTTGTAGGGGTGAGGGTGCTTCATCTTGACCAAGTGGAGCTTGGAGCATAGTTCGTCACTTGCCAGGTTATGGAATCTACCTCCATCGATGATGACCTTCACGGACCTTCCATTGATGACGGCCTTGGTGTGGAAGATATGGCTTCTTGGTCTTCGTCTTGTTGACTTTGAAGTGTCAAGACCTTGGAGACAATGAGAGCGGTTCTCAAATCTTCGTCACAAAAGACTTGATCAACTTCATCGTTGTTCATGCACCGGTGCATGGCCACTTGCTGAAGGGCCTCCATCTCCTCTTCACTCATGGAGTCATATGTTCCATCGTCATTGAGGATCATGGTGCGCTTGTTGGTACACTCAAAGGACTTGTGGCCTCGGCCGCCGCATGTGAAGCACTTGATGGAACTCGTCTTGATGGTCTCATCTGGTGGAGTTGTAGATGATGAAGCTCTCGGCTTGAAGTTGCTTGTAGTAGGAGGATGACTTGAGGTGGTCGAAGTGTTCTTGTAACTTGACTTGTCGCCGTTGCTTGCAGGAGGTTTGGTCGAGGTAGTAGGCGTTGGAATCATTGAAGCTTAGTTTTTGGAGAAAGCTGTAGCTCTTGGAAGAGTATTTGGCATACTTGAAGTCATCTTGCACTTACCGCCCCGCTTTTGTAGCTTGGTGCACTAGCTCGATGAGGTTTGAGTATGGTTGGAAGTCGGCGATCTTCTTGATAGGGTGATTGAGTCCACTCAAGAATCGTGCTATAGTTTGCTCATCATCTTCCATGACATTAGCTCGTATCATGCCAATCTCCATTTCCTTGTAGTATTCTTCAACACTCTTTGTTCCTTGCTTGAGGAGTTGTAGTCGCTTGAAGAGGTCGCGGTTGTAGTATGTTGGCACAAAACATGCTCTCATGAAATCCTTCATTTTCTCCCAAGTGGTGGTGGGTGGTTCACCTCTTGTTTCTCGTCGCTCAGTAACTTGCTCCCACCAAATGAGGACATAGTCTTGGAACTCAAGGGATGCCATGGCGATCTTATTCTCTTCCTCATAGTTGTGCAAATGAAAGATCCTGTCGACCTTCAATGCCCATGAAAGGTACTCTTCGGGATCTTTACTTCCGATGAACTTGGGCATGGTGAATTTGAGCTTGCCATAGTGTTGCTCTTTGTTGTGTTGGGGTCGAGGATGATGTCTCCCTAGACATGGAGGGTTGTCAACCTCGTGTTGCTCTTTCCGTGGAGGATTCCCGTTGTCTTGTTGCTCTTGGCGAATTTGTGGTTCTTGTCGAGCTTGTGGGACTTGTGGAGGAGCGTGCGGAACTTGTCGATCCGATCGTTCTTGATAGTTCCTCTCTTGTACTTCTTCGTGAAGCGCTTCTTCTTGCTCACAAGTATGTCGGTTGTGTGCGGCTATGACGCGACTTGTTTCGTGGAGGGCACGTTGCACCTCAAGTGCTTGAGCCTCTCGTCGTAGTTGTTCTTGACGATGTGCCTCGGCATCTTGTTCGTCTTGGTGTAGGCGTGCTCGCTCTTCCTCTTGTTGTCGTAGACATTGTCGTTCTTGTGCTTGCGTAAAGCTAGCTCGTCAAGTTGATCTTGTGTAGGATTGTTGTGTAGAGGATTGCGGTTTGCTTGACGGTCTTGGTGCGTTTGTGATAACCCACAAGTATAGGGGATCAGTTGTAGCCTCTTTCGATAAGTAAGAGTGTCGATCCCAATGAGGAGTTAAAGGTAGAACAAATATTCCCTCAAGTTCTATCGACCACTAATACAACTCTACGCACGCTTTATGTTCGCTTTACCTAGAACAAGTATGAAACTAGAAATACATTGAAGGTGTTGTAGGATAGGTTTGCAAGATAATAAAGAGAGATGTAAATAAAAGCTAGGGGCTGTTTAGATAAAGAAACAACTAAGTTAGTCTTAGTATAGAGCTTTTTGTTACAAGAAAGTTATTTGTCCCTAGGCAATCGATAACTAGATTGGTAATCATTATTACAATTTTATACGAGGGAGAGGCATAAGCTAACATACTTTCTCTGCTTGGATCATATGCACTTATGATTGGAACTCTAGAAAACATCCGTAACTACTAAGATCATCAAGTTAAAACCCAACCATGGCATTATAAGGCATCAAGTCCTCTTTACTCCCATACGCAAACAACCTACTTACTCGTGTCTGTGCTTCTGTCACTCATGCCACCCTCCATAAGCAAATCATGAACATATTGCAAACCCTACAACGAGGATCCCTCACGCTTGCGTGACACGGAGAGCACCATAGGACAACACCAATAATGAAACATGCAACTCAAACCAATCACGATCATCAATCAACCCATAGGAAAAATGGATCTACTCAAACATCATAGGATAGCCATACATCATTGGTAAATAATATATAGCATTGAGAACCATCTTTAACTAGAGATTACAGCAGGGAGAAGAGGTGTTACATCGCTGCATAGAGGGGGAGGGAGTTGGTGATGACGGCAGCGAAGTTGTTGGTGTAGATCGCCGTCACGATGATGGCCTTGGCAGCGTTCCGGCGCCACCGGGAGAGAGGGGGAGAGAGGCCCCCTCCTTCTTCTTCTTCTTCCTTGACCTCCCCCTAGATGGGAGAAGGGTTTCCCCTCTGGTCCATGGCCTCCATGGCGGCGGAGGGGCGAGAGCCGCTCTGAGATTGGATCTCTCTCTCTCTCTCTCTCTCTCTCTCTCTCTCTCTCTCTCTGTGTGTGTGTGTGTGTGTGTGTGTGTGTGTGTGTGTGTTTCCTTCTGTTTCTGCGCTCCCAGATTCTGGCCTTTCACCGTTTCTTAAATTCCTGGAGATCCGTAACTCCGATTGGTCTGAAATTTTAACACAGTTCTTATGAGGATATTAGCTTTCTTGCGGCGAAAGAAGGACACCAACCGCCTTATGGGGTGACCACAAGGGCCCAGGGCACGCCCTACATCCTCGGGTGTGCCCCCTGCCTTGTGGCCCCCTCGGACATCGTCTCGCGTTGATTATTTTCCCCAAAATTCATATATTCCAAAAAAATCTCCGTAAGTTTTTATCGCGTTTGGAGTCCTTCTGATATGGATTTTTTCTGAAACAAAAAACATGCAACAAACAGGAACTCGCACTGGGCACTGGATCAATATGTTAGTCCCAAAAATAGTATAAAAAGTTGCCAAAAAGTGTATGAAAATTGTATAATATTGGCATGGAATAATAAAAAATTATAGATACGACGAAGACGTATCAGCATCCCCAAGCTTAATTCCTGCTCGTCCTCGAGTCGGTAAATGAGAGAAAAGATAATTTTTGATGTGGAATGCTACCTAGCATAATCTTGATCAGATAATCTAATCATGGCATGAATATTAAGACACGAGTGATTCAAAGCAATAGTCTATCATTTGACATTTAGACAACAATACTTCAGGCATACTAATAAAGCAATCACGTCTTTCTCAAAATAACATGGCCAAAGAAAGTTATCCCTACAAAATCATATAGTCTGGCTATGCTCCATCTATATCACACAAAGTATTTCATCATGCACAACCCCGATGACAAGCCAAGCAATTGTTTCATACTTTTATTGTTCTCAAGACTTTTCAACTTTCACGCAATACATGAGCGTGAGCCATGGATGTAGCACTATAGGTGGAATATAATATGATGGTGGAGGTTGTGTGGAGAAGACAAAAGGAAGAAAGTCTCACATCGACGCGGCTAATCAACGGGCTATGGAGATGTCTATCAATTGATGTCAATGCGAGGAGTAGGGGTTGCCATGCAATGGATGCACTAAGAGCTATAAGTGTATGAAAGCTCAAACTGAAAACTAAGTGGGTGTGCATCCAACTTGCTTGCTCATGAAGACCTCGGGCATTTAAGGAAGCCCATCATCGGAATATACAAGCCAAGTTTTATAATGAAAATTCCCACTAGTATATGAAAGTAATAACTAAAGAGACTCTCTATATGAAGAACATGGTGCTACTTTGAAGCACAACTGTGGTAAAGGGATAGTAGATTTGCCCCTTCTCTCTTTTTCTCTCATTTTTTGTTTTTTGGGCCCTCTCATTTTTGGCCTTTATTTTTTTTATTTTTTTCATCCGGAGTCTCATCCCGACTTGTGGGGGAATCATAGTCTCCATCATCCGTTCCTCACATGGGCAATGCTCTAATAATGATGATCATCACACTTTTATTTACTTACAACTCGATATCTAGAACAATATGACTCTATATGAATGCCTCTGGCAGTGTACCAGGATGTGCAATGATCTTGCATAGAAAAGATATCAAAAAATGGACAAGCCATGAAAATATCATGCTAGCTATCTTACGATCATGCAAATCAATATGACAATGAATGATCAAGTCATGTATATGATGATGATGGAAGTTGCATGGCAATATATCTCGGAATGGCTATGGAAATGCCATGATAGGTAGGTATGGTGGCTGTTTTGAGGAAGATATAAGGAGGCTTATGTGTGATAGAGCGTATCATATCACGGGTTTTGGATGCACCGGCGAAGTTTGCACCAACTCTCGAGGTGAGAAAGGGCAATGCACGGTACCGAAGAGGCTAGCAATGCTGGAAGAGTGAGAGTGCGTACAATCCATGGACTCAACGTTAGTCATATAGAACTCACATACTTATTGCAAAAATCTATTAGCTATCGAAACAAAGTACTACATGCATGCTCCTAGGGGGGTAGATTGGTAGGAAAAAAACCATCACTCGTCCCTGACCACCACTCATAAGGAATAAAATCAATAAATACCTCATGCTCGAAGTTCGTTACATAATGGTTCACCATACGTGCATGCTACGGGAATCACAAACTTTAACACAAGTATTCTTACCAATCCAGAATTACTCACAAGCGTGACTCTAATATCACCATCTTTATATCGCAAGACTATTGAAAGGAATCAAACATATCATATTTAGTGATCTACAAGTTATGTAGGATTTTGTGACTAACCATGTGAATGACCAATTCCTGTCAACTCTCTAAATAGATATAAGTGAAGAAAGAGAGTTTAATTCTTTCTATAAATGATATGCTGACGCTCTAACAAATATAAATGAAGCAAAAGAGAATTCTATAAATGGCGGTTTTCTATGTGAAGGGAAACAAGCAATCCAAACTTCAAATGATATAAGTGAAGCACATGAAGCATTCTATAAAGCCATACTCAGAAGATATAAGTGAAGTGCAAAGAGCATTATATAAATCAACCAAGGACTATCTCATACCAGCATGGTGAATAAACACAAAAGGAAAAATAAAAAGCACACGACGCTCCAAGATTTACGCATATCATGTGACTAATAAATATAGCTCCAAGTAAAATTACCGATGATCATTAGAAGAAAGAGGGGATGCCTTCCGGGGCATCCCCAAGCTTAGTTCCTTGGGAGTCCTTGAATATTACCTTGGGGTGCCACGGGCATCCACAAGCTTAGGCTCTTGCCACTCCTTAATCCTTCATCCATCGTGATCTCACCCAAAACTTGAAAACTTCAATCACACAAAACCTAACAAGACCCTCGTGAGATCCGTTAGTATAATAAAGCAAATCACCACTTTAAGTATTGTTGCAAACACATTCATATTTTTCTTTTGCATTGTAGATATTGTATTATATCTTCTCTATGGCTTATACCACCGATAAAATTGATAGTTTCATCAAAACTAGCAAACAATTCATTAAAAAACAGAATTTGTCTTAAACAAGACAATCTGTAGCAATATGAACATCTACCATACTTCTGTAACTCCAAAAATTCTGATAATTTAGGAAAAAATAAACAATTTTTATGTAAGTAATGTGCAAAAAGTTTCAGAAACAATCGACGTTCCAGTAAAAAACAAAAATTCACGCACTACAGCCAAAGTTTTTGTTTTTGCACTACACACACCGAACAATCAATCTAATCATCCTAAAGGCAAATCTTGGCACATTATTTTTATAACACAATGGATTTGTACAAGGGGATAATTATTTTAGTTGAAAAGTTTCTATAATCAAGGTTCAGAAAGTTCCCATGGGAATGAACAAAGTTCAAGACTAGCTCCCACTTCGACGATGCTCGTCCTTCTTACTTTCACTATTCTTTTTGAAAATGTTTTAGGTTCCCCACTTTATTTTTTTGTTTTTAAACTTTACAAAAGCACATAATGGAAATAAATAACTCTCTAAAACTTCCGGGTTGTCTCCCAGGCAGCGCTTTCTTTAAAGCCATTAAGCTAGACAAATAGTGCTCAAGTAACGGATCCACCCGGATCCCAAGATATATCAAAGCCAATTTTAATTAACAATGATTCGCAATTTAGTAGTGAGCACAAAGCAACATATATCATGTAGTGACGAAGTCTAACTCCCTTCCTATGCATCAGCATGTCATAAAAGAACAATTCATGCACACAAAGATGTCAGTGCAACAGACCCCAGGTATGTTGCTCAACTGTGCACAGGCACAAGATCAAGATTGGAGCACCAGCTTAAGCCAAAGGTCGAAGAGCCAAGAGACTTGAAGAACCAACATGCAACTCAAAGAGATCGAGATCGAGCCAAAGTAATAGAATACCAGCAAGAGAAGGGCCTCCCTCGCCGGGCAGGCGAGCCCGGCAAGGGGCCAGGACACCACCAGAAGCAAGCAACCAAGACTCCCCGGCAGCGCCTGCCGGGGCTTGCAGGGCCTGAACTCCCCGGCAGTGCAAGTGTGACCCACGTCATCAATCAGTGAGGTGTGAAGCCGCAAGGTGACTAAGTGGAAGCATTTTCCACATGGCAGCCATCTCCTGCAGAAGAAACCCATAGGTGACACCCGTCCAACCACGTGCCAAGAGAACAGGTGCGGAGCTGGCGAGATAAGCCTGGCAGGCCTTGCCGGGCAGCTAGTGATGTGACACTGAGCGGTGCATTTAATGCTTCCTGTCAGCCCGCAGAGTTAGGTATGATAGCACTGTTTGCTATCATATCGGTGGGTAATAATTGTTTTGCCATTGTGGTGACCCCTTAATCTATAAAAGGAGGCTCTTGGCGATCATAGGAGGGGGTTGGGGGGTTGGACATTTGAGAAACCCAAGCCACCATACGCTTGTGGTCACCGTAGCCCTGATGCAGGCCTTGCCGGGCAAGTGTACCGCACACCACCACGTTCATTTCCACCATCAATCCACCAAAGCAGGAGTAGGGTCTTACGCCTCGCGGTGGCCCAAACCTGGGTAAATTGCTTGTGTGCTCTCTCTGCCATGCTGTCGCGCGCTGGTCTTCTCTTTGTGCAACGCAACGTCCCCCGCTGAACTATCAAGGGGCCGCCCGGTCCCATAGGTGGCCGCGGATATCCCGTGATATCTTTGGCGCGCTAGGTAGGGGGCTCGCTTGTGCGAACCTGAAAGCGTGCGCAGCGCGTCATCTTCATCACCATCTTCGCCTTCGACGACGCCATCGACCATGGCGCCTAAGAAGAAGAACAAGTCCGGCCCTTCGGCCCAACCATCTACCTCAAAGGCTCCGCCGCCCGCGGCCTCAGATGCCGCGGGGGATGCGGGGACAAGTGAGGACGTGAGCGATGTTGGGGGCGTGGCAGGAGCAGGTGGCGCCATCCCCACTCCTCCTACGACCGACACGGGGGCTGAAGGCGTCGGAGGAGAACAACTTCAGCAGCGTGTTGACGCTCAAGCTTTGCAAGCTATGGACGGGAGGGTGATTCCACTTACATCCCTTCCTCCCACCAATGGGTGCGGCCACAGCAACGGTGCTCGGTCCGGGATGAGCCACCGCCCTCCAGACGTCCCTGCCAAAGGGGCGGTCATGACATGTGTGTCTCCTCCTGGGAGGGCTGACGCAACCACTCCATGCGATGGAGCCGCAGACTCTTGAGCGCCATCACCGCGCGACCCCACTGCCCAGGCGGCTGCCCCACCGCAGCGCGGGCGTGCCACCGCCGTCGCCGCCACGGGCACCGTCAGGAGCCAAACGATAATGCGGTCGAGGTCATCAAGTTCCATACCAAGCACAACCACGGAGGCTATGGCACGGGCCCAGCTGCTACTAAGGTTCCCGCCAACAGTCGAGCAAATGGATGGATGGCGTGCCACCATCCAGAGTCTGCTCGGGTTCGCTGAGGCTGGGGGCTCGCGGCGCTGGCCCGCCACAACCTCCCCAAGTGATGACGACTACTCGTACTGTCGACCGAACGGAGGGGGCTATCCCTACCGTGTAGTCCCCACCACGGCAGTAGGCGTGGGTGCAACAAGATCAAGATCCTGACGAGTCTCGATGGCCTCTTCCGACCCTCGAGCATGTCCGGGCCAACGGCAGACCCCGGAAGATAGGCGGCGGGGAGACGCGCGCGTCATTGTGGGACGGCCTCTTGACGACCCCCGCCAGACCGACGGGTGCGGCAGCCTCAACGTCGACTAGCCTGCGCTCGCTGTTGGCGGGTGCCTACCTTTCGAGGTTGGCTGCCCTGCCTTTACACGCAAGCTACAGCAAGTCCATTGGCCGTCCGTCCGAACGTTCAAGCCGGAGATACCCCAGAGGTACGGCGGGAGACTGAACCCGGCAGAGTTCCTGAGCATCTACACCGTCGCTGTTCAGGCTGCCAGGGGAAGAGACGAGAAGGAGTTCGCCAACTAATTCCCGTTGGCTCTCAAGTCCAACGTGAGATCTTGGCTCATGCACCTGGCAAAGAACTCCATTTCATCATGGGCAGACTTGTGCCACGAGTTCATCGGTGCCTTCATCGGTGGCACCAGGAGCCCGACAGGCCCAGCGATCTGCAGTTTCTCCAGTAGAAGGAAGGAGAAACTCTCCGTAAGTATTTACAAATATTATGTAAAGTCCATAGGAATATTCTGAATATCCATCCTGTAGCTGTTATAGCAGCCTTCCAATCAAATGTGCGCAACCGTCCCATTCATTCTAAGATGAATGTGCGGTTGCCCAAGACTGTGATGAATCAACCAGTCAAAGAAAGGGCAAGAAGCGCAACAAGAAGCCAAGAGATAAGATAGTGATGACTGTGGAAGGTTCTGGCATGCCTAGTACTGGTAAGGAGGCCAAGGTTGAGGCCCCCGGCAAGGAAGTTGCCACGTGCACTGCCTGCCGGGAAGCCGTTGTCGCGGAGAAAACCAGGAAAGGTGATGGGCCGTACTACAAGATCCACCAGACCAAGGGCCACGACCTCCATGAATGTTATCAAGTTGAGCAGCTTGTCAAGAAAGAGAGAGCAGAGTATGATAAGTGTGATAAGGAGAAAGGTCAGAATGCTGCTGGCAGAAAGGGTCGAGGTGGTGAAGCAAACCGTCCTGGCAAAGTCTTTCTGAACCAAGGAAAACCCGCCAGGGGCCAAGAGAAGTAAACCTATGATGATTTGAGTGATGGAGGGAATGAAGAGGAAACCGGTTAGCGGGAATTTCAGAGGCCAATGACGCCTTATGCATTGATGGGGTACGTCCTTGCACTCCTCCCATTGCTAGCTCAAGCGATGGGCACGAGAGGTCAATGCTGTGGAGCCAGCGCCGGAGGCCCGGAAGCCGCTCAAATGGTCCCGCACGCCCATCATCTTTGATGAGGAGGACTACCCTTGCCTCACCACCGCGGTAGGGTATTTGCCGTTGTTGGTTTCCCCAACAATTCGCAACCTCAAGGTCACAAAGATGTTAGTGGATGGCAGGGCCGGGTTGAATCTGATTTCCTCAACAGTTGTTAACAAGCTTCAGATAGGAGAGGAAGAGCTGGAGGTTACCGACACGTTTCAAGGAGTCAATCCCGCCAGGAGCCGTCCCAAGGGAAAGATTACGTTGCCGGTGACGATTGGGGGAGAGCTGAACTATAGGACTGAGAAGATTGTGTTTGATGTGGTTGAGCTCCCCCTACCGTATAATGGGATTCTGGGATGACCAGCCTTGGCCAAGTTCATGGAAGCATCCCATTATGCTTACAACACCTTGAAGATACCTGGGCCATTGGGAGTCATCACCATCCCATCAGATGAGAAGGATGCGATTACATGTGTGGACATGATGTATCGGGATGCTGTCGCAGCAGAGGCTGTGGCGGCAATGGTCCCCGCCAAGGAAAGCAAAGGAAAGAAGATGGATTGTAGGACCTCCGACAAGGAGTCCAGGAAGCGTGCCCCCACCGAGAGCACGGCACCCGTTGACGATGTGTCAGAGTGTTCCAACAGCAAGAGATCCAAGGTTGCAGCACCCCAAGTGAAGAAGGTTCCAGCAGGGCTGGCTGGTGTTGATGGTAGTTTCACCATTAGTGCCACCCTTGACGACAAATAGGAAGGCACGCTCGATGCCTTCTTGTGGTTGAATATCGGTGTGTTTTCCTGGCAACCATCTGATATCCCCGGTGTTCCCAAGGAGGTAATCGAGCACCACCTTGCTATCTGCCCATGTGCCCGACCCGTCAAGTAGAAAGTTAGGAAGCAAGCCTTGGAGCGACAGGAGTTCATTGCCGAGGAAATTAAGAAGTTAGAAGCAGCTGGATTGGTCAGAGGAGTACTGCACCCTACATGGTTGGCATACCCTATGGTAGTTCGGAAGCCAAATGTGAAATGGAAGCTTTGCGTTGATTTCACAGATCTCAATCAGGCTTGCCCGAAGGACCCATTCCCCTTGTCGCGCATCGATCAGATTGTGGATTCCACTTCAGGGTGCGATCTGCTCTCCTTTTTGGATGCTTACTTCGGATATCACCAGATCTTCATGTCCAAAGAAGATGAGGAGAAAACATCATTCATCACTCCATGTGGTACATATTGTTTTGTCTGCATGCCTTTCGGATTGAAGAGTGCCGGGTCTACTTTTGCAAGAGCAGTCCATATTGGTTTTGAGCCACAACTGCATAGACACATAGAAGCCTATATGGATGACATTGTGGTCAAGACCAAGGATAAGGCCACCCTTATCCATGATTTGGAGGAGACATTTGCTAATTTGCGCAAGATCAACTTGAAGCTTAATTAACCCAGAGAAGTGTGTGTTTGGTGTTCCCTTCGGAAAGCTACTTGGATTCTTCATGTCTCATCGGGGGATTGAAGCCAACCCCGACAAGATCAAGGCCATTCAACAGATCCAAGCGCCAAGCACAGTTAAGGATGTGAGGCGCTTGACAGGATGTGTTGCCGTGCTAAGTAGATCATTTCCAAGTCTACCGAGCGTGCCCTGCCGTTCTTCAAAATTTTGAAGAAGGGAGGGCCTATGAAGTGGACCCTAGAAGCAGATACAATCGTGCAAGAGTTGAAGGCTTACCTGTCATATGTGCCCACCATGGTTGCACCCAAACCTCAAGAGCCGTTACTTCTTTACTTGGAAGCAACCAACCAAGTGGTCAGTGTAGCCTTGGTAGCACAGCGAGAAGTGGATGAAGCAGGGAGAGGCCAGACCGCGGCAGAGTCAGAGGAGGATCTGAACAGCAGCAAGCATGGCAACGAGTGCAACCCCAAGGACGCAACAAGAAGAAACTGGTGTAGCGCCCAGTGTACTTCGCCAGCTCCTTGTTGCAAGGGGCTAGATCGAGGTACTCTGGTGTGCAAAAGTTGATCTTTGGCCTTGTCATGGCCTCAAGGAAACTGCACCACTACTCCATGAGATCACGGTTGTTACCTGTTTTCCGTTGCAGAGGATACTCCGAAACCCTGAGGCTACTGGCAGAATAGTTGAGTGGGCTTTGGAGTTATCCAGCTTTGGTTTGAAGTTTGAGAGCACCTCAACCATTCAAAGCAGGGCGCTGTCAGAGTTTATTGTAGAATGGATGCCAACCCCTGATGATGAAGCAATGGAAACAACTCTCCCCAGCAAGGAATCACCCCAAGAATGGATTATATATTTTGATGGTGCTTTTTCCCTACAAAGTGCAGGAGCTGGCATGCTTCTTGTTGCCCCCTCCGGGGAGCACCTGAAGTACGTCATCCAAATGCACTTTGCCCGTGAAGAAGCCACCAACAATACAGCTGAGTATGAAGGGCTCCTTGCCGAGCTCACGATTGCAACAGAATTGGGAATCAAGAAGCTGATCATTCGAGGAGATTCACAGTTAGTGGTAAGACAAGTCAACAAGGATTATCAAAGCCCATTGATGGAAGCATACGTTCAGGAAGTAAGGAGGTTAGAGGAGCGCTTTGATGGGTTCCAAACAAAGCACGTACCCCGTGTGGAAAACAGCATAGCTGATCACCTGTCAAAGTGTGCTGCGCGGAAGCTTCCTGTGGAACCAGGAACTTTTGTTCTCCACCTCTCTCAACCCTCCGTATCACCAACCACAATGGCCCGGAATAGGAGAAAGTTGGACTATGGTAAGCCTCTCCTGATCGAGCCATTCGCTCCCGGCAGAGACCCTGCTGGAAACAACTCCTCACAGCCTGCCGGACCACCCCCTCCAGCCGGGCCTATGGACCCCGCGAACAAGGCTGGTGCCCCCACAGCCGAGGAGGTGCCGCTAGTCCTCATTGCCGAGCCTCAGGCTCCAACTTGGGCAAGGAACATCGTCCGCTTCCTCCAAGCCGGAGAACTCCCCAGCGACCCAGATGAAGCTGAGAAAGTAGCCCAGAGGGCCAGTATGTATCAGTTTGTCGATGACACATTGTACAGAAGAAGGCCCAACGGTGTGAAATTGAAGTGTGTTTGCCGGGAGGACGGAAAGGAACTACTCGCTGAGATTCACAGAGGAATGTGCGGCTCACACATTGGATCAAGGGCATTAGTTGGGAAAGCATTTCGGCAAGGATTCTATTGGCCCATACCCTCCAAGACGTAGTTGAGCTCGTCACGACATGTGAAGCCTGTCAGTTCCATTCCAAGAAAACACACCTGCCTACCCAAGCTCTTCAAACAATCCCTCTGTCATGGCCATTTTCTGTTTGGGGGCTCGATATCCTCGGCCCATTCCCCCGAGCAATCAGGGGCTTTGAATTCTTGTTCGTTACCATCGATAAGTTTACAAACTAGCCGGAAGTGACTGCCATGAGGAAGGTGACTGCTCAGTCAGCTATCATGTTCTTGAAAGAATTGGTGTATCGTTTTGAAGTTCCGGTAAGGATCATCGCTGACAACGGCACCCAATTCACGAGCCACGCCTTCATGCAATATGTTTAAATCCTCGGATGCAAGATCTCATTTGCCTCTGTGGCACAACCCTGGAGCAATGGACAAGCTGAGAGGGCGAACGCTGAAGTGCTTCGTGGACTCAAGACAAGGACTTTCGATACACTGCAGAAGCACGACATGCAGTGGATCGAGGAGTTGTCCGTAGTTCTCTGGTCCCTCAGAACGACACCTAATCGAGCTACCGGGCAGACTCCCTTCTCCCCGGTCTATGGGGCAGAAGCAGTTATCTCCACGGAACTCATTTACGGGTCTCCTTGGGTGCTTGCCTACGATGAAGTAGCGCAAGATTAGCACCAGCGTGACGACGTTGTGCTACTCGAGGGGAACCGTCTTCAGGCCGAGTGCGTGCTGCACGCTATCAGCAAGCCATGCGTCGCTATCACAGCCGCAGGGTTCGTGCCCGGTGTTTCGAGGAAGGTGACCTTGTCCTTAGGCGCATTTAGTCCGCCAAGGGTACACACAAGTTATCACCGAAGTGGGAAGGCCCTTACCGGGTAGTACGAGTCCCTAGACCCGGCGCAGTCCGTCTGGAGGCCGGAGATGGCACACCGTTGCAAAACTCATGGAGTATTGAGCATCTCCGTAAGTTCTACCCGTAAGGCGCAGAGACTGCAGGGCCCTGCCCGGCAGCCACCCATTGTACATGGCATTGCCGAAGTTGCATGTAACCCCATGTACAAGCCGGGGCGATGACCCCGTGCAAGAGAAAACAAAGAAGCGTTGTAGGGGACCCCAACTAAGATTGCATGCATGCACAAGCACACCCAGATCATTGCATAAGCACTTCATGAGCATTTGCATATGCATATAGATAGGATTTCATCCTGCATTCATTCTCATATACATCGAGTTACAGGTTCTTGCCATGAACCTGGCTTCGGCAAAGGACGAGAAGATTGCATGGCACGGCGATCCTCGGCAAGCCAAACAGATAAGCTCACCGCTTATCCATTAGTATTCTGTAAAGCTACAACTTTGCATGAGAAAACCTCACCTCCCTCTTTGAAACTTAGGTGCTCCCATCCATGATCCAAACGCTTCTTCACTCAGGCTGATCGCCGCGGCCTTTGGGAAAAAGGGGTTGGCGGGGGCCTGGCCCCTCTGTTTGTTCCCCGGCAGACAAAGAGGGTGCCGGTAAGATATCCTGCCGGGGAAAACGCGTTTATTCTATTAAAGAGGCACTTTGCCTCTGCATGGACATACACATGCATGAGTTCCCGACAAGATTAATCTTTTTCATTCATATGCAGTTACAAGTACATGCATTATAGAATACAAAGATGGACTTGAGAGATTACATTATTGAATTAAAATTTGGCGATTGCCGGCGGATTTAAGATTGAAAAAAGATTAAAAAAACCCTATAACCCCTTTTTTTCCTTTCTCTGCTCCTTTTCCCAGGATGATTAATCCCGAGGGAAAGGATAATAAAAGAAGCAATTGGGGGAGGGCAGCGACGAAGGGACCGGCGGAGCAGTTATCCGCCACGGTCCACGGGTGACATGCACCCAGGAGCTACGCAAGGTGACGAGCAAGGCCCATGACCCCTCCCCGAACGGAAAGAGGAGAGGAGGAAAAGGGGGAAGGGGCAGACACGGTAGCGGCATCACCCACAACGGTTATGCGTCGCTACCCTCGCTCCAGCCAACCAGAAGGCGCGCCTCTCGTCGAAAATGGCCCCAAGGCCTCCGGGAGGGGCGATGATGGGATTACCAATGGCCCCCAGCCCCGCTTCTCGGCCAAACTTTAAAGAGACCAAGAGGTTCACCGCTTCAAGGACCAAGCTCACTCCCCGAGTGTCAGCACCAACATGAGGCAGCAATTGCCCCAAACAGAAGCCCGGGGGCTGGCCCCGAGCCCTTCCTTTCAGCATTACCAGAAGAAGCACAGAACGAGGAAAGAAGGAGGAGAGGGGCGCAGAGGTGGACGACTTCACCCTCCTCCGCCCCTCCTTTTATAGGCCGGGCGGGGAAGGGCGGCTGCTCCATCAACAGACAACCACCGCCCTCCTCCGTCAATTCAAGGCGGATGGATCCACTTCAAGATGCTCTTCCGCACCACGCGCCTATGTTACCTACCCCGCGTTATGCATGCGGCATACATGGCTAAGGATAAGAGCGTGCCGTGGGAAGAGTAATTTGGCGGTTTCTACCCCATGCATTAAAGTCATTCACGGGCCATCACCGCCGTGGCCCCACCACTGTTGGCTTTACATCACACGCGGGGGGATCAGAAACCGCCCCAAGATCAAAACTAATGAAGCAGCAACGGAAAACTTCAAAAGGGCCAACCCCTTCAGCAGCCATGCCTGTGCACTTATGACACCCTACCCCGACGATGCTCCACGACGCGATCGAGGCAGGCCCGGGGGCTTCTATCGGTGCAACAGACCCCGAGTATGTTGCCCCATTGTGCATAGGCACAAGATCAAGATTGGAGCACCAGCTTAAGCCAGAGGTCAAAGAGCCAAGAGACTTGAAGAATCAACAAGAAGCTCAGAGAGATCGAGATCGAGCCAAAGGAACAGAATATCGGCAAGAGAAGGACCTCCCTCGCCAGGCAGGCGAGCCCGGCAAGGGGCCAGGCCACCACCATAAGCAAGCAACCAAGACTCCCCGACAGTGCCTGCCGGGGCTTGCGGGGCATGAACCACCCCGCCAACTGCGCAAGTATGACCATGTCATCAATCAATGTGGTTAAGTGGCAGCATTTGCCACATGGCAGCCATCTCCTACATAAGAAACCCACAGGTGACACCCGTACAGTGACGTGTCAAGAGAATAGGTGCGGAGCTGGAGAGATAAACCCGGCAGGCCTTGCCGGGCAGCTAGTGATGTGACACTGAGCGGTGCATTTAATGCTCCCTGCCAGCCCGCAGAGTTAGGTATGATAGCACTGTTTGCTATCATATCGGTGGGTAATGACTGTTTTGCCACCGTGGTGACCCCTTAATCTATAAAAGGAGGCACATGGCGATCGTAGGAGGGGGTTGGGGGGTTGGAAACTTGACAAACTCAAGCCACCATACGCTTGTGGTCACAGTAGCCCTGAGGCAGGCCTTACCGGGCAAGTGTACCATGCACCACCATGTTCATTTCCACAATCAATCCACCAAAGCAGGATTAGGGTCTTACGCCTTGCGGCGGCCCGAACCTGGGTTAATTGCTTGTGTGCTCTCTCTGCCATGCTGCCGCGCGCTAGTCTTCTCTTTGTGCAACGCGATGTCCCCTGCCGAACTAGCAAGGGGCCGCCCGGTCCCATAGGTGGCCGCGGATATCCCGCAACAAAAGTAAAGGCCAATACATAGCATAAACAGTTTCTTGCAATTTTATTGTATTGGAAACATAGAAGGCAGAGATGTAGTTCCTCTCTCATAATAATTGCAAGTAGGAGCAGCAAGCACATGCATATTATATTTATAAAAATCATCATGTGCAATAGTAGAACGCAATCCATCAATATAGTCCTTAATAAGAGCAAACTTCTCCCATATAGTGTAGTTGGGAGAATTCAAAAAGATAATAGGACCATCATACGTGGGTTCCACAGAAATAATTTCATTCTTAACATAGGGAACTATAGCAAGTTCATCTCCATAAGCATAATTCAAATTGGCATCATGGCCACAAGCATAACAAGCATCAAGTTCATCAAAAAGGGGTATTTCAAACGAATCCGAGGGATAATAGCAATCAACATAGCATTCATCCTTCGATAAGCACAAAGGGAAATGAAACAATGTATTTGTTGAAGAGTTACTCTCATTAGAAGGTGGGAACAAGTAGCTAATCTGCTCTTCCTCCTTTTGTTCTTTGCTCTCCTCGTCATCTTTTTCATCTAATGGGCTCACAGTTTCAGCAATTTCTTCTTCCATAGATTACTGCAAAATATTAGTCTCTTCTTGGACAACGGAGACTTTCTCAATAAATGCATCAATATCAGCATTGTATTCATAATTCTCAAAGCAATATTTAAGTATAGCAAAATTTTCAGGTCTGTAAACAACATCATCATAATTTTCACACTTTTCAAACAAAGATTCAATTTCATAAGCACCCTTAAAAGCAACAAATTCTTCTATTCGTTCCATGCTACCTCTTGAGCACTTGCATTGGTTTTCCCTTGAAGAGGAAAGGGTGGTGCAGCAAAGTAGCGTAAGTATTTCCCTCAGTTTTTGAGAACCAAGGTATCAATCCAATAGGAGGCTACGAGCCAGTCTCTCGCACGTACACAAAGCAAATAAATCCTCGCAACCAACGCGATAAGGGGTTGTCAATCCCTACACGGTCACTAACGACAGTGACATCTGATAGATATAATAAGATAATATTTTTGGCATTTTTATGATAAAGATGCAAAGTAAAATAAAAGGCAATGAAAATAACTAAGTATTGGAAGATTTAATATGATGAAGATAGACCCCGGGGCCATAGGTTTCACTAGTGGCTTCTCTCAAGAGCATAAGTATTTTACGGTGGGTGAACAAATTACTGTTGAGCAATTGACAAAAGTGAGCATAGTTATGAGAATATCTAGGTTTGATCATGTATATAGGCATCATGTTCGAGACAAGTAGACCAACTCCTGCATGCATCTACTACTATTACTCCACACATCGACCGCTATCCAGCATGCATCTAGAGTATTAAGTACATAAGAACAGAGTAACGCCTTAAGCAAGATGACATGATGTAGAGGGATAAACTCATGCAATATGATGAAAACCCCATCTTGTTATCCTCGATGGCAACAATACAATACATCCCTTGCTGACCCTACTGTCACCGGGAAAGGACACCGCAAGATTGAACCCAAAGCTAAGCACTTCTCCCATTGCAAGAAAGATCAATCTAGTAGGCCAAACCAAACTGATAATTCGAAGAGACTTGCAAAGATAACCAATCATATATAAAAGAATTCAGAAAAGATTCAAATATTGTTCATAGATAAACTTGATCATAAACCCACAATTCATCGGTCTCAACAAACACACCGCAAAAAGAAGATTACATCGAATAGATCTCCACAAGAGAGGGGGAGAACTTTGTATTGAGATCCAAAAAGAGAGAAGAAGCCATCTAAAAAATAACTATGGACCCGAAGGTCTGAAGTAAACTACTCACACTTCATCGGAGAGGCTATGGTGTTGATGTAGAAGCCCTCCATGATCGATGCCCCCTACGGCGGAGCTCCGGAACAGGCCCCAAGATGGGATCTCATGGATACAGAAAGTTACGGCGGTGGAATTAGGGTTTTGGCTCCGTATATGATCGTTTGGGGGTACGTAGGTATATATAGGAGGAAGAAGTACGTCGGTGGAGCAACACGGGGCCCACGAGGGTGGAGGGCGCGCCTGGGGGGATAGGCGTGCCCCCCTACCTCGTGGCCTCCCTGTTGGTTGCTTGACATAGGGTCCATGTCTCCTGGATCTTGTTCGTTCCAAAAATCACGTTCCCAAAGGTTTCATTCCGTTTGGACTCCGTTTGATATTCCTTTTCTTCGAAACCCTAAAATAGGCAAAAAAAACAGCAATTCTGGGCTGGGCCTCTGGTTAATAGGTTAGTCCCAAAAATAATATAAAAGTGTATAATAAAGCCCAATAATGTCGAAAACAGTAGATAATATATCATGGAGAAATCAAAAATTATAGATACGTTGGAGACGTATCAAGCATCCCCAAGCTTAATTCCTGCTTATCCTCGAGTAGGTAAATGATAAAAACAGAATTTTTGATGTGGAATGCTACTTGGCATAATTTCAATGTAATTCTTATTAATTGTGGTATGAATATTCAGATCCGAAAGATTGAAGACAAAAGTTTAATATTGACATAGAAATAATAATACTTCAAGCATACTAACTAAGCAAATATGTCTTCTCAAAATAACATGGCCAAAGAAAGTTATCCCTACAAAATCATATAGTCTGGCTATGCTCTATCTTCACCACACAAAGTATTTAAATCATGCACAACCCCGATGACAAGCCAAGCAATTGTTTCATACTTTTGACATTCTCAAAACTTTTTCAATCTTCACGCAATACATGAGTGTGAGCCATGGACATAGCACTTTAGGTGGAATAGAATGGTGGTTGTGGAGGAGATAAAAAAGGAGAAGACAGTCTCACATCGACTAGGCGTATCAACGGGCTATGGAGATGCCCATCAATAGATATCAATGTGAGTGAGTAGGGATTGCCATGCAACGGATGCACTAGAGCTATAAGTATATGAAAGCTCAAAAAAGAAACTAAGTGGGTGTGCATCCAACTTGCTTGCTCACGAAGACCTAGGGCATTTTGAGGAAGCCCATCATTGGAATATGCAAGCCAAGTTCTATAATGAAAAATTCCCACTAGTATATGAAAGTGATAACATAGGAGACTCTCTATCATGAAGATCATGGTGCTACTTTGAAGCACAAGTGTGGTAAAAGGATAGTAGCATTGTCCCTTCTCTCTTTTTCTCTCATAATTTTTTATTTGGGCCTTTTCTCTTTTTTTTATGGCCTCTTTTTTTATATAATTATTTTTCGTCCGGAGTCTCATCCCGACTTGTGGGGGAATCATAGTCTCCATCATCCTTTCGTCACTTGTGACAATGCTCTAATAATGATGATCATCACACTTTTACTTCTTACAACTCAAGAATTACAACTCAATACTTAGAACAAGATATGACTCTATATGAATGCCTCCGGCAGTGTACCGAGATATGCAATGACTCATGAGTGACATGTATGAAAGAATTATGAACGGTGGCTTTGCCACAAATACAATGTCAACTACATGATCATGCAAAGCAATATGACAATGATGGAGAGTGTCATAGTAAATGGAATGGTGGAAAGTTGCATGGCAATATATCTCGGAATGGCTATGGAAATGCCATGATAGGTAGGTATGGTGGCTGTTTTGAGGAAGGTATATGGTGGGTGTATGATACCGGCGAAAGGTGCGCGGTATTAGAGAGGCTAGCAATGGTGGAAGGGTGAGAGTGCCTATGATCCATGGACTCAACATTAGTCATAAAGAACTCATATACTTATTGCAAAAATCTACAAGTTAGCAAAGCAAAGTATTACGCACATGCTCCTAGGGGGATAGATTGGTAGGAAAAGACCATCGCTCGTCCCCGACCGCCACTCATAAGGAAGACAATCCATAATAAATCATGCTCCGACTTCATCACATAACGGTTAACCATACGTGCATGCTACGAGAATCACAAACTTTAACACAAGTATTTCTCAAATTCACAACTACTTAATTAGCATGACTCTAATATCACCATCTCCATATCTCAAAACAATTATCAAGTATCAAAATTCTCGTAGTATTCAACACACTTATAAGTGAATTTTATTATTAATCTTGTATACCTAGCATATAGGATTATTTAAGCAAATTACCATGATATTTAAGAATGTCAAAATAATCTAAGTGAATCATGAGATATCAATAGTTTCTATAAAACAAATCCACCACTGTGCTCTAAAAAATATAAGTGAAGCACTAGAGCAAAATTATATAACTCAAAAGTTATAAGTGAAGCACATAGAGTATTCTAATAATTTCTGAATCATGTGTGTATCTCTCTAAAGGTGTGCACAGCAAATAAGATTGTGGTAAACTAACAAATAAAGACTCAAATCATACAGGACACTCCAAGCAAAACACATATCATGTGGTGAAAAAAAATATAGCTCCGAGTAAAGTTACCGATAGAAGTAGACGAAAGAGGGCATGCCATCCGGGGCATCCCCAAACTTTGGCTTTTAGGTGTCCTTAGATTATCTTGGGGGTGCCATGGGAATCCCCAAGCTTAGTCTCTTGCCACTCCTTGTTCCATAATCCATCAAATCTTTACCCAAAACCTGAAAACTTCACAACACAAAACTTAAAGTAGAAAATCTTGTGAGCTCTGTTAGCGAAAGAAAACAAAAGACCACTTCAAGGTACTGTAATGAACTCATTCTTTATTTATATTGGTGTTAAACCTACTGTATTCCAACTTCTCTACGGTTTATAAACTATTTTACTAGTCACAGATTCATCAAAATAAGCAAACAACACATGAAAAACAGAATCTGTCAAAAACAGAACAGTCTGTAGTAATCTGTAGCTAGCGCAAGATCTGGAACCCCAAAAGTTCTAAAATAAATTTCTGGACGTGAGGAATTTATCTTCTAATCATATGCAACAATAATTAACTAAATAGAACTTTCCAAACAAAAATGGCAGCAGTTCTCGTGAGCGCTAAAGTTTCTGTTTTTTACAGCAAGATTAACAAGACTTTCCCCAAGTCTTCCCAGCGGTTCTACTTGGCACAAACACTAATTAAACACAAAAAACACAACCAAAACAGAGGCTAGATAAATTATTTATTACTAAACAGGAGCAAATATCAAGGAATAAAAATAAAATTGGGTTGCCTCCCTACAAGCGCTATCGTTTAACGCCCCTAGCTAGGCATAAAAAGCAAGGATAGATCTAGGTATTGCCATCTTTGGTCTTAGGAAAGAAAAGAGAAAACTTGCTATCTATGGAATTAATCTTTCTATTTTGATAAATCACATTGCTATTAATGGTAGAGGAAAGATTAAGTATGTTACGGAAATTTGTATCTAGGTTAGCCTTCATCTCTTTGATAGATTCATTTTGGTAAGAGAGCAAAAGAGATGTAGATTCAACTTTCGCATTCATGGGGTGCCCAAATATGGTTTTTATTTTTTCATAAGTGTCTACGGCGTCTCCTTCAAGAAAACCTTCTTCAAATATAGAATCTAAGACATGCTTAAAAGAAGAAGGAAGGGCAATATAAAAGCTTTTTAAGTAAATTTCAATTTGGTATTGAGGCACATAGCTAGCCCTGATCCTTAATAGTCTATACCAAGCATCTTTCAAAGATTCATCAAGTAAATAACAAAAAAATCTGGAATCATCTACATCAAAATTATTAATATTATCATTAATAACTCTGGTAGGTTTTTCCATAGTATCCTTATATATAAGCTTAGCGAGAATAGAAGGGTTGTCCAAAGTACTAAAACTCGAGAGAGAACCCCCAACCCTTTTTGATTCAGACATGGAGGGAGAAAGGGGAGAGAGAAAAAGAAAGGGCGGATAAAACGGCAAGGGTGAAGTGGGGGAGAGGAAAACAAGAGGCAAATGGCAAATAATGTAATGCGGGAGATAAGGGTTTGTGATGGGTACTTGGTATGTTGACTTTTGCGTAGACCTCCCCGGCAACGGCGCCAGAAATCCTTCTTGCTACTTCTTGAGCACTTGCATTGGTTTTCCCTTTAAGAGGAAAGGGTGGTGCAGAAAAGTAGCGTAAGTATTTCCCTCGGTTTTTGAGAACCAAGGTATCAATCCAGTAGGAGGCTACGTGCCAGTCCCTCGCACCTACACAAAACAAATAAATCCTCGCAACCAACGCGATAAGGGTTGTCAATCCCTACACGGTCACTTACGAGAGTGAGATCCAATAGATATGATAAGATAATATTTTTGGTATTTTTATGATAAAGATGCAAAGTAAAATAAAAGTCAATGAAAATAACTAAGTATTGGAAAATTTAATATGATGAAGATAGACCCGGGGGCCATAGGTTTCACTAGTGGCTTCTCTCAAGAGCATAAGTATTTTACGGTGGGTGAACAAATTACTGTTGAGCAATTGACAGAATTGATCATAGTTATGAGAATATCTAGGTATGATCATGTATATAGGCATCACGTCCGAGACAAGTAGACCGACTCCTGCCTGCATCTACTACTATTACTCCACACATCGACCGCTATCCAGCATGCATCTAGAGTATTAAGTTCATAAGAACAGAGTAACGCCTTAAGCAAGATGACATGATGTAGAGGGATAAACTCATGCAATATGATGAAAACCCCATCTTGTTATCCTTGATGGCAACAATACAATACATGCCTTGCTGCCCCTACTGTCACTGGGAAAGGACACCGCAAGGTTGAACCCAAAGCTAAGCACTTCTCCCATTGCAAGAAAGATCAATCTAGTTGGCCAAACCAAACTGATAATTCGAAGAGACTTGCAAAGATAACCAATCATACATAAAAGAATTCAGAAAAGATTCAAATATTGTTCATAGATAAACTTGATCATAAACCCACAATTCATCGGTCTTAACAAACACACCGCAAAAAGAAGATTACATCAAATAGATCTCCATAAGAGAGGGGGAGAACTTTGTATTGAGATCCAAAAAGAGAAAAGAAGCCATCTAGCTAATAACTATGGACCCGAAGGTCTGAAGTAAACTAGTCACACTTCATCGGAGAGGCTATGGTGTTGATGTAGAAGCCCTCCCTGATCGATGCCCCCTCCGGCGGAGCTCCGGAACAGGCCCCAAGATGGGATCTCATGGATAGAGAAAGTTATGGCGGTGGAATTAGGGTTTTGGCTCCGTATCTGATCGTTTGGGGGTACGTAGGTATATATAGGAGGAAGAATTACGTCGGTGGAGCAACACGGGGCCCACGAGGGTGGAGGGCGCGCCTGGGGGGATAGGCGTGCCCCCTACCTCGTGGCCTCCCTGTTGGTTGCTTGACGTAGGGTCCAAGTCTCCTGGATCTTGTTCATTCCGAAAATCACGTTCCCGAAGGTTTCACTCCGTTTGGACTCCGTTTGATATTCCTTTTCTTCGAAACCCTAAAATAGGCAAAAAGCAACAATTCTGGGTTGGGCCTCCAATTAATAGGTTAGTCCCAAAAATAATATAGAAGTGTATAATAAAGCCCAATAATGTCCAAAACATTAGATAATATAGCATGGAGCAATCAAAAATTATAGATACGTTGGAGACGTATCAAGCATCCCCAAGCTTAATTCCTGCTCGTCCTCGAGTAGGTAAATGATAAAAACAGAATTTTTGATGTGGAATGCTACTTGGCATAATTTCAATGTAATTCTTCTTAATTGTGGTATGAATATTCAGATCTGAAAGATTCAAGACAAAAGTTTAATATTGACATAGAAATAATAATACTTCAAGCATACTAACAAAGCTATTATGTCTTCTCAAAATAACATGGCCAAAGAAAGTTATCCCGACAAAATCATATAGTCTGGCTATGCTCTATCTTCACCACACAAAGTATTTAAATCATGCACAACCCCGATGACAAGCCAAGCAATTGTTTCATACTTTTGACATTCTCAAAACTTTTTCAATCTTCACGCAATACATGAGCGTGAGCCATGGACATAGCACTTTAGGTGGAATAGAATGGTGGTTGTGGAGGAGACAAAAAAGGAGAAGACAGTCTCACATTGACTAGGCGTATCAACGGGCTATGGAGATGCTCATCGATAGATATCAATGTGAGTGAGTAGGTGATAAGCACATTTCATATACATAATTTAGGCATAGAAATATACCATTTATTGAGTTCTGACCATCAATTCTTACTATGAGATATTTAATATTTGATGATATTCATGAAAGAGCGTGTTGACTAGTGACTTCTTTCTTTTGTAGAAAAGTGCGCAAAGGCACTATAATCGTCAAGATTTCTACTATGTGGATAAGGAGAAGAGAGAAGGGCTTGTGTGTGACGACAAGAAGTAACCAGAGGGGCTAACTATAGAAGAGAGGGGATCTACTTGGGAAGGAAGAAGATAGAAGGAGGGTAAAAGTGCAAAGTGGCAGATCTGATCGAGAGGGGTCAAAATCCCTAGGGTGGCCCTCGATCCCCTTCGGGCCTAGCTACACCTCTCTCTCCCTCACCCCACCTTCTCCACCACCGGCCACCGCCGTGGCCAGGCCGGCGTGACGACGCGCCACCGCTCCATCACCAGCACCCACCAGCACCAATCCATCTTCACGCCGCCGCCAGCACACACCGCCCATCCATCCAGCCACCAGAGCCATCGCATCACCACTGCGCCTCCACCCCACGCTTGCGTGCTTGACCAGACGAGGTGCCTGGTGCCCCGCGCGACCATCCCCATGCTGCTGCTACTCTTCCCACGCATATGCTTCCTTTCTTATCCTTCACTTTCTGTCAGATGCTTCTCCTTCTTCAACACCTTTTGCTGAATCTCTCTCTCTCGACCTCCCTTTGCTGCTACTCTCTCCTCAATCTTGCTGCTGCTATATCTCTTTCTCCCTCTCTTCTCTGAAATTTCTGTAAAATTTGAGACGTGTAGTACATGTAATATTCAGATTTGATAATATCTTGCAACCTGATAATTGTTCAGTTTCGTACTTGTATAATATGGTGCATCTTATTATGTGTTCTGACTAGTTGATGTCTAGTTGCTTTGGAAAATATTTGGTATGTTTAATTTGATCTATGAATTAGTGGTCTGCTAGCTCATATGTGAGTTCACCCTATGTCTTTTAATTCCAGTTCATGTGTGTATTATCACCGGTGTGTTCCCTTTTCTACAGAAATATATTCAGATTCATAGTTCATGTATTAGCTCAAGTTCTTGTGAGATAAATGTTTGTGATATATGCCTACTATAATTGTTTGTGTTGTGATACAATTTTGTCCCTGTCATATTAGCTTGTTTCTTCCTCTTGTCATATGCTTGATAGTTATATATGTGTCCTTGTCATATTATTTCCCTTTGTGTTAGTGTTTTAGATTCTCAAGTACAATGAAAATACCAAAAAGATATTGAGTAAAATCTGAATCTCCCTTTGCTGATTGTTGTTTTCTTTGTCAACGATCTCCGGGAACAACCTTGTTTAGTGTAGGTTTATTTTCTTGCATTCATAATCTGTATTCTGTCACCTAGCTTTAGCACGGTCATCGGTTTGCCTAGTCCATGTGGGGAACACGACACTCGCAGTTCGGGCGAAAAACCCCACTGTACTCACAAATGACCAGTAGGGATTGCCATGCAACGGATGCACTAGAGCTATAAGTATATGAAAGCTCAAAAAAGAAACTAAGTGGGTGTGCATCCAACTTGCTTGCTCACGAAGACCTAGGGCATTTTGAGGAAGCCCATCATTGGAATATGCAAGCCAAGTTCTATAATGAAAAATTCCCACTAGTATATGAAAGTGATAACATAGGAGACTCTCTATCATGAAGATCATGGTGCTACTTTGAAGCACAAGTGTGGTAAAAGGATAGTAGCATTGTCCCTTCGCTCTTTTTCTCTCATATTTTTTTATTTGGGCATTTTCTCTTTTTTATGGCCTCTTTTTTTTCTTTTTTCATTATAATTATTTTTCGTCCGGAGTCTCATCCCGACTTGTGGGGGGATCATAGTCTCCATCATCCTTTCCTCACTTGGGACAATGCTCTAATAATGATGATCATCACACTTTTATTTTCTTACAACTCAAGAATTACAACTCGATACTTAGAACAAGATATGACTCTATATGAATGCCTCCGGCGGTGTACCGAGATATGCTATGACTCATGAGTGACATGTATGAAAGAATTATGAATGGTGGCTTTGCCACAAATACAATGTCAACTACATGATCATGCAAAGCAATATGACAATGATGGAGCGTGTCATAGTAAACGGAACGGTGGAAAGTGATAACCCACAAGTATAGGGGATCGCCACAGTTTTCGAGGGTAAAGTATTCAACCCAAATTTATTGATTCGGCACAAGGGGAGCCAAAGAATACTCTCAAGTATTAGCAGCTGAGTTGTCAATTCAACCACACCTGGAAACTTAGTATCTGCAGCAAAGTATTTAGTAGCAAAGTAATATAATAGCAGTGGTAACGGTAACAAAAGGTAACACTAGTAAAAGTAATGTTTTTGGTATTTTGTAGTGATGATAGCAATAGCAACGGGAAAGTTAATAAGCGAAGAACAATATATGGAAAGCTCGTAGGCAATGGATCAGTGATGGAGAATTATGCCGGATGCGGTTCATCATGTAACAGTCATAACATAGGGTGACACAGAACTAGCTCCAATTCATCAATGTAATGTAGGCATGTATTCCGAATATAGTCATACGTGCTTATGGAAAAGAACTTGCATGACATCTTTTGTCCTACCCTCCCGTGGCAGCGGGGTCCTAATGGAAACTAAGGGATATTAAGGCCTCCTTTTAATAGAGAACCGGAACAAAGCATTAGCACATAGTGAATACATGAACTCCTCAAACTACGATCATCATCGGTAAGTATCCTGATTATTGTCACTTCGGGGTTAACGGATCATAACACATAATAGGTGACTATAGACTTGCAAGATAGGATCAAGAACTCTCATATATTCATGAAAACATAATAGGTTCAGATCTGAAATCATGGCACTCGGGCCCTAGTGACAAGCATTAAGCATAGCAAAGTCATAGCAACATCAATCTCAGAACATAGTGGATACTAGGGATCAAACCCTAACAAAACTAACTCGATTACATGATAAATCTCATCCAATCCATCACCGTCCAGCAAGCCAACGATGGAATTACTCACGCACAGTGGTGAGGATCATGAAATTGGTGATGGAGGATGGTTGATGATGACGATGGCGACGAATCCCCCTCTCCGGAGCCCCAAACGGACTTCAGATCAGCCCTCCCGAGAGGTTTTAGGGCTTGGCGGCGGCTCCGTATCATAAAACACGATGAATTCTTCTCTCCGGTTTTTTCTCCCCAAAAGCAGATATATAGAGTTGGAGTTGGAGTCGGAAGGTCTCCATGGGGCCCACGAGGTAGGGGGCGTGCCCTAGGGGGGGGCACCCTCGTGGAAAGGGTGTGGGCCCCCTGGTATTCATCTTTGGCGAGGATTTTTTATTATTTATTGTAAGACATTCCGTGGAGTTTCAGGTCATTCCGAGAACTTTTGTTTTCTGCACATAAAACAACATCATGGCAATTCTGCTGAAAACAGCGTCCGTCCGGGTTAGTTCCATTCAAATCATACAAGTTAGAGTCCAAAACAAGGGCAAAAGTGTTTGGAAAAGTAGATACGATGGAGACGTATCAACTCCCCCAAGCTTAAACCCTTGCTTGTCCTCAAGCAATTCAGTTGGCAAACTGAAAGAAATAAAGAAAAACTTTTACAAACTCGGTTTGCTCTTGTTGTTGTAAATATGTCAAGCTAGCATTCAAGTTTTCAGCAAAGATTATAACTAACCACATTTGCAATAATTCTCAGGTCTCATGATTACTCATATCAATAGCATAATCAACTAGCAAGCCATAATAATAAATCTCGGATGACAACACTTTCTCAAAACAATCATAATATGATATAACAAGATGGTATCTCACTAGCCCTTTCTGAGACCGCAAAACATAAATACAGAGCACCTTTAAAGATCAAGGACTGACTAGACATTGTAATTCATGGTAAAAGAGATCCAATCATAGTCACACCCAATATAAATTAACAGTGATGAATGCAAATGACAGCTGCGCTCTCCAGCTAGTGCTTTTAATAAGAGGGTGATGACTCAACATAAAAGTAAATAGATAGGCCCTTCGCAGAGGGAAGCAGGGATTTGTACAGGTGCCGGAGCTCGGTTTTGAAATAGAGGTGAATAACATTTTGAGCGGTATACTTTCATTGTCAACATAACAACCAAGAGATGGCGATATCTTCCATGCTACACACATTATAGGCGGTTCCCAAATAGAATGCTAAAGTTTATACTCCCCCTCCACCAACAAACATCAATCCATGGCTTGCTCGAAACAACGAGTGCCTCCAACTAACAACAGTCCCAGGGGGAGTTTTGTTTTGTAATTATTTTGATTTAGTTCGCATAAAGCATGGGACTGGGCATCTCGGTGACCAGCCATTTTCTCGTGAGTGAGGAGTGGAGTCCACTCCTCTTGAGAATAACCCGCCTAGCATGGAAGATACAGGCAGCCCTAGTTGATACATGAGCTATTCGAGCATACAAAACAGGATATTTATTTGAAGGTTTAGAGTTTGGCACATACAAATTTACTTGGAACGGCAGGTAGATAGAGCATATAGGAAGGTATAGTGGACTCATCGGAATAACTTTGGGGTTTAAAGGATTGGATGCACAAGCAGTATTCCTGCTTAGTACAGGTGAAGGCTAGCAAAAGACTGGGAAGCGACCAACTAGAGAGCGACAACAGCCATGTACATGCATTAAAATTAATAAACATTGGATGCAAGCATGAGTAGGATATAATCCACCATGAACATAAATATCGTGAAGGCTATGTTGATTTGTTTCAACTACATGCGTGAACATGTGCCAAGTCAAGTCACTTAAATCATTCAAAAGAGGATACCACCCCATCATACCACATCATAACCATCTCAATAGCATGTTGGCACGCAAGGTAAACCATTATAACTCATAGCTAATCAAGCATGACACAAGCAACTATGATCTCTAATTGTCATTGCAAACTTGTTTATTCATAACAAGCTGAATCAAGAACGATGAACTCATCATATTTACAAAAACAAAAGAGGTCGAGTTCATACCAGCTTTTCTCATCTCAGTCAGTCCATCATATATCATCATAATTGCCTTTCACTTGCACGACCGAACGATGTGAATAATAATAAGAGTGCACGTGCATTGGACTAAGCTGGAATCTGTGAGCATTCAATAAACAGGAGAATACAAAGAAATATGGGCTCTTGGTTAAATCAACAATAAAGCATATAAGAGCCACTTCAACAATTTAATCATGGTCTTCTCCTACTGACCCGCAAAGAAAAGAAAAGAAATAAAACTATTTACACGGGAAAGCTCCCAACAAACAAAAGAAGAACGGGAAATATTTTTGGGTTTTCTTTTTAATTACTACAACAAGAAAAGTAAACTACTACTAATTTTTTTGGTTTTTCTGAAGGTTTATTAAACACACAAGAAGAAAGCATAAAAGGAAATAAACTAGCATGGATGATACTAGCACGGATGATACAATGAAAAAGTATGAGTACCGACATCAAGAAATGAGTGTGTGTGAACATAAATGTAATGTCGGTGAGAAATACGTACTCCCCCAAGCTTAGGCTTTTGGCCTAAGTTGGTCTATGGCCACGGCTGGCCTGGCGGATATCCATAATAGTAGTTGGGGTCGTACTGTGATGCAGCGGCTATCGCCTCCTGAGCTGCAGTTTGGCGACAAGCGGCCTCCGCCCTCCTCTCGTACTCATCTGCCTCCTCTTTGGTAATAGTATACCCTCCTCTTGCGTAATAATCAAAGAAAGCAGGAGCAGGGAGAGTAATACGGACAACACGACATCTGTCAAAGATTAGTCGGTACTGGAGAGGTGATTCGTTCCTCTCGACAAAATGGTGGTGAACCATAGCATTAAAATCTAGATAAGCAGGAGGTAATTCAATATCATCTTCGCGTACATCTATACCAAGAAAATTAGCTACGCGAGTTGCATAAATTCCACCAAAGAAATCTCCATTAAGTCTATTAAGATGCAACCTACGTGCAACAATGGCTCCCAAATTATATGATTTGTCTCCTAACACAGCACTCCTAAGAATACTGAGCTCAGGGACACACACGTGACATGCCTCATCTTTACCATTTATGCATCGACATATGAAGAGAGAAAAATAATGTATAGCAGGAAAGTGGATGCTCCCTATGGTAGCTTGTGTAATATCTCTAGATTCTCCCACAGTTATAATAGCAAGAAAATCTCTAAATTCAGATTTGCGAGGATCCCTTATACTACCCCATTGTGTAAGTTTGCATGCAGTGGTAAAATCCTCTACGTCCGTGGTATAAGATTTATCATAAAGATCAAACAGCACAGTTGGAGAATTACGTGAAGTGGAAAATTCAAACCTCCTCACAAAGGAACTAGTGAGGTTATGATACTGACTGCACTTCTCTTCCTCGAAGCTCACAAGATCAGCGTTACGCAAATATGCGTTGAATTCTTATTTTATTCCCGCTCGATCCATAAAATTTTCAGAAGGCTACTCACAAGGACGCACTGGAGCGTCTCTTGGTGGCTCTTCGTCAGCATCACGCATTGCAAGCCTGGGTCCTTGCTTCTTTGAAGAACCACCTTTGAACATCTTCCTAAGCATTTTTCTTCCTCTAAAAAATTCTGAAAAAAAATTAGTAACTTCAAAATAAAAGTAAACCAAACTCAATAATATTGATAGCAACCACTCCTACAAGTGCCTAGGGCCTATATCATGCATCAAAACTACTTTTGACCATATAAATTTGACATGCAAGATCAAGAACAGGGTCACCTAAGCAGCAAAAATTTGCAATGAATAAAGCACTAGAACAAAAACTAATTGGACCAATGGAGGAGTCACATACCAAGGAACAATCTCCCGAAGCAGTTTTGTGAGAGGTGCTTTGAGCAAGGAGATCAAAAATGGCAGCAAAACGAGCTTGGACTCTGGTTTGAGCTGGTTATTCGTGTTTGGGGGAGGAAGAAGGAGTGTGTGGGTGAAAGGATAAGCGAAGGAGGGCCACCGTGGGCCCACGAGGCAGGGGGCACGCCTAGGGGGTAGGGCGCGCCCTCCACCCTCGTGGCAAGGTGGTTGGCCCCCCTGGTGTGTTCTTTGTTCCATAAATCTTCAAATATTCTAGAAAAAATCATATTTAATTTTCACGGCATTTGGAGAACTTTTATTTTCGAGGTATTTTTATATTGCACGGATAATCAGATAACACACAGAAAATTATTTATTTTTACTTTATTTCAACTAAATAACAGAAAGTATAGAGGGGGTAAAGAAGGTTGTGCTTCTAGTTTCATTCATCTCATGCTCGTCAAAAGGAATCCACTAACAAGGTTGATCAGGTCCTGTTAACAAACTCATTCCGATTAACATGAAACCGGAGAAATTTCGAATAACACTAGGTTACCTCAACGGGGATATGGACATCCCCAAAAATAAGTATATCATATTTCTTCTTAACAGTAGGAAGAGGAAATTCAAAACCTCCAAATATAATCGATGGAATTTTTCCGATAGAATTGATACTATGAACTTGAGGTTGTTTCCTTGGAAAGTGTACCGTATGCTCATTACCATTAACATGAAAAGTGACATTGCCTTTAGTGCAATCAATAACAGCCCCTGCAGTATTCAAAAAGGGTCTTCCAAGAATAATAGACATACTATCGTCCTCGGGAATATCAAGAATAACAAAGTCCGTTAAAATAGTAATGTTTGCAACTACAACAGGCACATCCTCACAAATACCGACAGGTATAGCAGTTGATTTATCAGCCATTTGCAAAGATATTTCGGTAGGTGTCAACTTATTCAAATCAAGTGTACGATATAAAGAGAGAGGCATAACACTAACTCCGGCTCCAAGATCACATAAAGCAGTTTTAACATAGTTTCTTTTAATGGAGCATGGTATAGTAGGTACTCCCGGATCTCCAAGTTTCTTTGGTATTCCACCTTTAAAAGTATAATTAGCAAGCATGGTGGAAATTTCAGCTTCCGGTATCTTCCTTTTATTTGTAACAATATCTTTCATGTACTTAGCATAAGGATTCATTTTGAGCATATCAGTCAATCGCATACGCAAAAAGATAGGTCTAATCATTTCAGCAAAGCGCTCAAAATCCTCATCATCCTTTTTCTTGGATGGTTTGGGAGGAAAAGGCATGGGTTTCTGAACCCAAGGTTCTCTTTCTTTACCATGTTTCCTAGCAACAAAGTCTTTCTTATCATAACGTTGATTCTTTGATTGTGGGTTATCAAGATCAACAGCAGATTCAATTTCTACATCATTATCATTACTAGGTTGAGCATTATTATGAACATCATCATTAAAGTTCTCATTAGGTTCATGTTCATTACCAGCCTGTGTTTCAGCATCAGAAATAGAAATATCATTTGGATTATCAGGTGGTTCAGCAATAGGTTGATACGTCTCCAACGTATCTATAATTTTTGATTGCTCCATGCTATATTATCTACTGTTTTTGGGCAATATTGGGCTTTATTTTCCACTTTTATATTATTTTTGGGACTAACCTATTAACCGGAGGCCCAGCCCAGATTTGCTGTTTTATGCCTATTTCAGTGTTTCGAAGAAAAGGAATATCAGACGGAGTTGAAACGGAACGAAATCAACTGGAGAAGTTATTTTTGGAAGGAAACACACCTGATGGACTTGGACCCCACGTCAGAAGATACAGGAGCTGCCCACGAGGGTGGGGGGGCGCCCACCCCCCTAGGGCGCGCGCCCTGCCTCGTGGGGCCCCCGTGGCTCCCCTGACGTGCTTCTTCTGCCTATATAACTCCATATACCCTAAAACTTCCAGAACACACAATAGATCGGGAGTTCCGCCGCCAGAAGCCTCCGTAGCCACTGAAAACCAATATAGACCCGTTCCGGCACCCTGCCGGAGGGGGCAATCCTTCTCCGGTGGCCATCTTCATCATCCCGGTGCTCTCCATGACGAGGAGGGAGTAGTTCTCCCTCGGGGCTGAGGGTATGTACCAGTAGCTATGTGTTTGATCTCTCTCTCTCTCTCTCTCTCTCTCTCTCGTGTTCTTGAGATGATACAATCTTGATGTATCGCGAGCTTTGCTATTATAGTTGGATCCTATGTTTCTCCTCCCCCTCTTCTCTCTTGTAATGAATTGAGTTTCCCCTTTGGAGTTATCTTATCGTATTGAGTCTTTAAAGACTTGAGAACACTTGATGTATGTCTTGCCGTGGATATCTGTGGTGACAATGGGATACCACGTGCCACTTGATGTATGTTTTGGAGACCAACTTCCGGGTTCCGCCCATGAACCTATGCATAGGGGTTGGCACACGTTTTTGTCGTGATTCTACGGTAGAAACTTTGGGGCACTCTTTGAGGTTCTATGTGTTGGTTGAATAGATGAATTGAGATTATGTGATGCATATCGTATAATCACGCCCACGGATACTTGAGGTGACAATGGAGTATCTAGGTGACATTAGGGTTTTGGTTGATTTGTGTCTTAAGGTGTTATACTAGTACAAACTCTAGGGCTGTTTGTGACACTTATAGGAATAGCCCAACGGATTGATTGGAAAGAATAACTTTGAGGTGGTTTCGTACCCTACCATAATCTCTTCATTCGTTCTCCGCTATTAGTGATTTTGGAGTGACTCTTTGTTGCATGTTGAGGGATAGTTATGTGATCCAATTATGTTATCATTGTTGAGGGAACTTACACTAGCAGAAGTATGAACCCTAGGCCTTGTTTCAACGCATTGCAATACCGTTTACGCTCACTTTTATCATTAGTTACCTTGCTGTTTTTATAATTTCATATTACAAAAACCATTATCTACTATCCATATACCACTTGTATCACCATATCTTCGCTGAACTAGTGCACCTATACAATTTACCATTGTATTGGGTGTGTTGGGGACACAAGAGACTCTTTGTTATTTGGTTGCAGGGTTGCTGGAGAGAGACCATCTTCATCCTACGCCTCCTACGGATTGATAAACCTTAGGTCATCCACTTGAGGGAAATTTGCTACTGTCCTACAAACCTCTGCACTTGGAGGCCCAAAAATGTCTACAAGAAGAAGGTTGTGTAGTAGACATCAAGCTCTTTTCTGGCGCCGTTTCCGGGGAGGTTAGCGCTTGAAGGTATATCTTTAGATCTTGCAATCGAGTCTTTTAGTTTCTTGTTTTATCACTAGTTTAGTCTATAAAAGAAAACTATAAAAAAATGGAATTGAGTTTGTCTCATACGCTTCACCTTTTTAATATCTTTCGTGAGTATGATGGAAAGGATAATTGTGCTCAAGTGCTAGAAGAAGAAATCTATAAAAAATTTGGCACTAAATTTTTGAATGATGAGCATGATTGCAATGTTGTTAGTATGAATTTCTTGAATATCCATGATGCTAATGATATGCAAAGCCACAAGCTTGGGGAAGCTATGTTTGATGAAGATGATATTTTTTGTCCCCCAAGTTTTGATGAGCAAATTTATTATGATGAAATCATGCCTCCTATTTATGATGATTATATTGATGAAAGTGGATTTGGAGAGGTCATGACTTTATTTTGTGATGAATCCACTATTCCGGAAGAGGTTCCAATTGATTATGAGAACAAAGTTGCTATCTATGATGATTATTGTGATGACTTGTATGCTATAAATAATAATTATATCCATGAAACTTGTCATCATGATTTTAGTTTTCAATTGGATTATGCCTCATATGATAACTATTTTGTTGAGTTTGCTCCCACTATTATTCATGAGAAGAATTTTGCTTATGTGGAGAGTAATAAAATTTCTATGCTTGTAGATCATGAAAAGAATGCTTTAGGTGCTGGTTATATTGTTGAATTCATTCATGATACTACTGAAAATTATTATGAGGGAGGAACATATACTTGTAGGAATTGCAATAATATCATGTTTCCTCTCTATGTGCTTTAAATTTTGAAGTTATCCTTGTTTTACCTTCCTATGCAAGTTGATTCTTATTCCCATAAGTTGTTTTCTCAAAAAATCCCTATGCATAGGAAGAATGTTAGACTTAAATGTGCTAGTCATATTCTTCATTATGATCTCTTTATGTTTCAATTCTTATCCCTTATGTGAGTATCATTGAAATCATCATGCCTAGCTAGGGGCGTCAAACGATAGTGCTTGTTGGGAGACAACCCAATTTTATTTTTATTCCTTGATTTTTGCTCCTGTTTAGTAATAAATAATTCATATAGCCTCTTATTAGATGTGGGTTTATGATTTTTATTAGTGTTTGTGCCAAGTAGAACCTTTGGGAAGACTTAGGGAAAGTCTTGTTGATCATGCTGTAAAAAACAGAAACTTTAGTGCTCACGAGAATTGCTGCCATTTTTATTTGGAGTGATATTTAGTTAATTCTTTTTGAATATGATTAATAGATAAATTCCTCAGGTCCATAAATTTATTTGAGAATTTTATGAGTTGCAGAAGTATACGTTTGATCCAAATTACTACAGACTATTCTGTTTTTGACAGATTCTGTTTTCGATGTGTTGTTTGCTTATTTTGATGAATCTATGGCTAGTAAAATAGTTTGTAAACCATAGAGAAGTTGGAATAAAGTAGGTTTAACACCAATATAAATAAATAATGAGTTAATTACAGTACCTTGAAGTGGTCTTTTGTTTTCTTATACTAACGGAGCTTACGAGTTTTCTTTAAGTTTTGTGTTGTGAAGTTTTCAAGTTTTGGGTAAGGATCCGATGGACTATGGAATAAGGAGTGGCAATAGCCTAAGCTTGGGTATTCCCAAGGCACCCCAAGGTAATATTCAAGGACAACCAAAAGCCTAAGCTTGGGGATGCCCCGGAAGGCATCCCCTCTTTCGTCTTCGTTCATCGGTAACTTTACTTGGAGCTATATTTTTATTCACCACATGATATGTGTTTTGCTTGGAGCGTCAATATATTTTGTTAGAATTTACTTTCTGTTATTTATAACAATGTTTTGCATCTTTTATTTCAATAAAAGTGTCATTGATAGCCTTTACTATGCCTATGTTACAAGTATACATGTTGCTGTTTGAAAACAGAAAGTTTACCGCTGTTGCAATAATTCCCTAGAAAAGTCCGAATGTGATAAAATGTCGAAACCTTTTGCATATTAAGGTCTGATTAATTTACTACAGTGGGAATTTTCTTTAATAATTTTTGGAGCTAGGTAAGTATGGATGTTGCTGCATTCTTTACAGACTATCCTGTTTAGGCAGATTGCTGTTCTGTTTGCATTGTTTGCATATGTTTGCTTCTTTAATGATTCTATTTGAGGATAGGACTATTAAATATGCAGAGACATTTAGTATTCAATGTTGAATAATAATTTTAGTTATTTTCTACGGTAGAGTATGATAAGGTTTTGGCAATGGTTTATACTAACTTATCTCACTAGTCCTTGTTGAGTTTTGTGTAGATGAAGCTTTTGAGATTTAGGGAGACCGTGATATGAGAGGAATTAAGGAGACACAAAAGCTCAAGCTTGGGGATTCCCAAGGCATCCCAAGATAATATTTCAATAAGTCTCAAGCATCTAATCTTGGGGATGCCCCGGTTGGCATCCCACCTTTCTTCTTCAACAATTATCGGTTAGTTTCGGTTGATCCCAAGTTTTTGCTTCTTCACATGATGTTTGCTATTCTTAGATGTCATTTTATTTTGATTTGCTTGATGTTTGAATAAATTACCAAGATCTGAAATTATTAAATGTTAGAGAGTCTTCACATAGTTGCATAATTATTCGACTACTCATTGATCTTACTTATATCTTTTGGAGTAGTTTGTCGTATGCTCTAGTGCTTCACTTATATCCTTTTAGATAACGGTGGTGGTTTTATTTTATAGAAATAGATGAACTCTCATGCTTCACTTAGATTATTTTGGGAGTCTTAAATAGCATGGTAATTTTCTTAAAATCCTAATATGCTAAGCATTCAAGAATAATAAAATTCTCTTATGAATGTGTTGAATACTATGAGAAGTTTGATACTTGATAATTGTTTTGAGATATGGAGATGGTGATATTAGAGTCATGCTAGTTGAGTAGTTGTGAATTTGAGAAATAATTGTGTTGAAGTTTGTGATTCCCGTAGCATGCACGTATGGTGAACCGTTATGTGATGAAGTCGGAGCATGATTTATTTATTGATTGTCTTCCTTATGAGTGGCGGTCGGGGACGAGCGATGGTCTTTTCCTACCAATCTATCCCCCTAGGAGCATGCGCGTAATACTTTGCTTTGATAACTTGTAGAATTTTGCAATAAGTATATGAGTTCTTTATGACTAATGTTCAGTCCATGGATTATACGCACTCTCACCCTTCCACCCTTGCTAGCCTATCTAGTACCGCGCACCTTTCGCCGGTACCATAAACCCACCATTTACCTTCCTCAAAACAGCCACCATACCTACCTATTATGGCATTTCCATAGCCATTCTGAGATATATTGCCATGCAACTTTCCACCATTCCGTTTATTATGACACGCTTCATCATTGTCATATTGCTTTGCATGATCATGTAGTTGACATCGTATTTGTGGCAAAGCCACCATTCATAATTCTTTCATACATGTCACTCATGAGTCATTGCACATCCCGGTACACCGCTGGAGGCATTCATATAGAGTCATATCTTGTCTTAAGTATCGAGTTGTAAATCTTGAGTTGTAAGAAAATAAAAGTGTGATTATTATCATTATTAGAGCATTGTCCCAATGAGAAAAGGATGATGGAGACTATGATTCCCCCACAAGTCGGGATGAGACTCCGGACGAAAAAAGAGAGGCCAAAGAAGCCCAAAAAAAGAGGCCATAAAAAAAGAGAAGGCCCAAATAAAAAAATAAAAATAAAAAAATGAGAGAAAAAGAGAGAAGGGACAATGCTACTATCCTTTTACCACACTTGTGCTCCAAAGTAGCACCATGATATTCATGATAGAGAGTCTCCTATGTTGTCACTTTCATATACTAGTGGGAATCTTTCATTATAGAACTTGGCTTGTATATTCCAATGATGGGCTTCCTCAAAATGCCCTAGGTCTTCGTGAGCAAGCGAGTTGGATGCACACCCACTAGTTTCTTTTGTTGAGCTTTCATATACTTATAGCTCTAGTGCATCCGTTGCATGGCAATCCCTACTCACTCACATTGATATCTATTGATGGGCATCTCCATAGCCCGTTGATACGCCAAGTTGATGTGAGACTATCTTCTCCTTTTTGTCTTCTCCACAACCACCATTCTATTCCACCTATAGTGCTATATCCATGGCTCACGCTCATGTATTGCGTGAAGATTGAAAAAGTTTGAGAACATCAAAAGTATGAAACAATTGCTTGGCTTGTCATCGGGGTTGTGCATGATTTAAATATTTTGTGTGGTGAAGATAGAGCATAGCCAGACTATATGATTTTGTAGGGATAACTTTCTTTGGCCATGTTATTTTGAGAAGACATGATTGCTTAGTTAGTATGCTTGAAGTATTATTATTTCCATGTCAATATGAACTTTTGTCTTGAATCTTATGGATCTGAATATTCATATCACAAGTAAGAAGAATTACATTGAAATTATGCCAACTAGCATTCCACATCAAAAATTATCTTTTTATCATTTACCTACACGAGGACGAGCAGGAATTAAGCTTGGGGATGTTTGATACGTCTCCAACGTATCTATAATTTTTGATTGCTTCATGCTATATTATCTACTGTTTTGGGCAATATTGGGCTTTATTTTCCACTTTTATATTATTTTTTGGACTAACCTATTAACCGGAGGCCCAACCCAGATTTGCTATTTTATGCCTATTTCAGTGCTTCGAAGAAAAGGAATATCAGACGGAGTCGAAACGGAACGAAATCAACTGGAGAAGTTATTTTTGGAAGGAAACACACCTGGTGGACTTGGACCCCACGTCAGAAGATACGGGAGCTGCCCACGAGGGTGGGGGGCGCGCCCACCCCCCTAGGGCGCGCCCCCTGCCTCGTGGGGCCCCCGTGGCTCCCCTGACGTGCTTCTTCTGCCTATATAACTCCATATACCCTAAAACTTCCAGAACACACAATAGATCGGGAGTTCTGCCGCCAGAAGCCTCCGTAGCCACCGAAAACCAATCTAGACCCGTTCCGGCACCCTGCCGAAGGGGGCAATCCTTCTCCGGTGGCCATCTTCATCATCCCGGTGCTCTCCATGACAAGGAGGGAGTAGTTCTCCCTCGGGGCTGAGGGTATGTACCAGTAGCTATGTGTTTGATCTCTCTCTCTCTCTCTCTCTCTCTCTCTCTCTCTCGTGTTCTTGAGGTGATATGATCTTGATGTATCGCGAGCTTTGCTATTATAGTTGGATCATATGTTTCTCCTCCCCCTCTTCTCTCTTGTAATGAATTGAGTTTCCCCTTTGGAGTTATCTTATCGGATTGAGTCTTTAAAGACTTGAGAACACTTGATGTATGTCTTGCCGTGGATATCTGTGGTGACAATGGGATACCACGTGCCACTTGATGTATGTTTTGGTGACCAACTTGCGGGTTCCGCCCATGAACCTATGCATAGGGGTTGGCACACGTTTTCGTCGTGATTCTCCGGTAGAAACTTTGGGGCACTCTTTGAGGTTCTATGTGTTGGTTGAATAGATGAATTGAGATTGTGTGATGCATATCGTATAATCACGCCCAGGATACTTGAGGTGACAATGGAGTATCTAGGTGACATTAGGGTTTTGGTTGATTTGTGTCTTAAGGTGTTATTCTAGTACGAACTCTAGGGCTGTTTGTGACACTTATAGGAATAGCCCAACGGATTGATTGGAAAGAATAACTTTGAGGTGGTTTCGTACCCTACCATAATCTCTTCGTTCGTTCTCCGCTATTAGTGACTTTGGAGTGACTCTTTGTTGCGTGTTGAGGGATAGTTATGTGATCCAATTATGTTATCATTGTTTAGGGAACTTACACTAGCGGAAGTATGAACCCTAGGCCTTGTTTCAACGCATTGCAATACCGTTTACGCTCACTTTTATCATTAGTTACCTTCCTGTTTTTATAATTTCAGATTACAAAAACCATTATCTACTATCCATATACCACTTGTATCACCATCTCTTCGCCGAACTAGTGCACCTATACAATTTACCATTGTATTGGCTGTGTTGGGGACACAAGAGACTCTTTGTTATTTGGTTGTAGCGTTGCTGGAGAGAGACCATCTTCATCCTACGCCTCCTACGGATTGATAAACCTTAGGTCATCCACTTGAGGGAAATTTGCTACTGTCCTACAAACCACTGCACTTGGAGGCCCAACAACATCTACAAGAAGAAGGTTGTGTAGTAGACATCATAGGTTCACTAGAAGTTTGCATAGTTCTATCATTCTTCTTTTTCTTCCTTTTAGAAGAACTAGGTGCATCAATTTTATTTCTCTGAGAATCTTGCCAATTCTCTTAGGGTGGCCTTCAGGATACAAAGGTTCCTGAGTCATTCTACCAGTTCTAGTAGCCACTCTAACAGCATAATCATTTTTCTTACTATTCATTTCATTGAGCAATTCCTTTTGAGCTTTAAGTACTTGTTCTACTTGAGTGGTAACCATAGAAGCATGTTTGCTAACAAGTTTAAGTTCACCTTTAACATTAGCCATATAATCAGCAAGTGTCCAAGCATATTTGAATTGTATTTTAATTGTCTACCAAAATAAGCATTAAAGTCTTCTTGCTTAGCCATAAATTTATCAAACTCATCTAAGCATGGGCTAGCAATTTTAGTAAATGGGATTACAGCTTTATCATATCTATAGAGAGAATTTACCTTTACTACCTGTGTCGGGTTATCGAGGTATGGAGGTTCTTCAATAAATAAAGGATTAAGATCATATGTTTCTTCAATAGGCGGTAAATTAAGACCATGTATTTCTTCAATAGGAGGTAAATTCTTAACATCTTCAGCTTAATACCTTTTTCTTTCATAGATTTATTTGCCTCTTGCATATCTTCAGGACTGAGAAATAGAATACCCCTCTTCTTAGGAGTTGGTTTAGGAATAGGCTCATTAATTGGAGCAGGAACTGGCTCAGGAGCTGGCTCAGGAGGTGCCCAATTATTTTCATTTGTCAACATATATTCAATAAGATTTTAGCTTCATCCGGTGTTCTTTCCATGAAAAGAGAACCAGCACAACTATCCAGGTAATCTCTGGAAGCATCGGTTAGTCCATTGTAAAATATATCAAGTATTTCATTTTTCTTAAGAGGATGATCAGGCAAAGCATTAAGTAACTTGAGAAGCCTCCCCCAAGCTTGTGGGAGACTCTCTTCTTTAATTTGCACAAAGTTGTATATTTCCTTTAAAGCAGCTTGTTTCTTATGAGCAGGGAAATATTTAGAAGAGAAGTAATAGATCATATCCTGGGGACTACGCACACAACCAGGATCAAGAGAATTAAACCATATTTTAGCATCACCCTTTAATGAGAACGGAAATATTTTGAGGATATAAAAGTAGCGAGATCTCTCATCATTAGTGAACATGGTGGCTATATCGTTTAATTTAGTAAGATGTGCCACAACAGTTTCAGATTCATAGCCATGAAAAGGATCAGATGCAACTAAAGTAATTATATCAGGATCAACAGAGAATTCATAATCCTTATCAGTAACACAGATAGTGAAGTAGCAAAAGCAGGGTCAGGTTTCATCCTAGCATTTAGAGATTGCTTATTCCATTTAGCTAGTAACCTTTTGAGTTCATATCTATCTTTGCAAGCTAAAATAGCTAAAGAAGGTTCTTGATCAAATAAATAACCCTCAGGAATAACAAGTGATTCTTCATCATCACTTTCATCATCATAATCAGATTCAATATTTTCAATCTCTCTAGCCCTAGCAAGTCGTTCCTCAAGAAAATCACCAAGTGGCATAGTAGTATCAGGCATAGAGGTAGTTTCATCATAAGTATCATGCATAGCAAAAGTAGCATCATCAATAACATGCGACATATCAGAACGAATATCAGAAGAAGGTTTAGGTGTCGCAAGCTTACTCATAACAAAAGGTGAATCAAGTGCAGATCTAGATGGCAGTTACTTACCTCCCCTCGTAGTTGAGGGATAAATTGTTGTCTTAGCGTCTTTCAAATTCTTCATAGTGTCCAGCAGATATAAATCCTAAGTGACTCAAAGAATAGAGCTATGCTCCTCGGCAACGGCGCCAGAAATTCGTCTTGATAACCCACAAGTATAGGGGATCGCAATAGTTTTCGAGGGTAAAGTATTTAACCCAAATTTATTGATTCGACACAAAGGGAGCCAAAGAATACTCTCAAGTATTAGCAGCTGAGTTGTCAATTCAACCACACCTGGAAACTTAGTATCTGCAGCAAAGTATTTAGTAGCAAAGTAATATGATAGCAGTGGTAACGGTAACAAAAGGTAACAATAGTAAAAGTAATGTTTTTGGTATTTTGTAGTGATGATAGCAATAGCAATGGGAAAGTAAAGAAGCGAAGAACAATATGTGGAAAGCTCGTAGGCAATGGATCAGTGATGGAGAAATATGCCGGATGCGGTTCATCATGTAACAGTCATAACATAGGGTGACACAGAACTAGCTCCAATTTCATCAATGTAATGTAGGCATGTATTCTAAATATTGTCATACGTGCTTATGGAAAAGAATTTGCATGACATCTTTTGTCCTACCCTCCCGTGGCAGCGGGGTCCTAATGGAAACTAAGGGATATTAAGGCCTCCTTTTAATAGAGAACCGGAACAAAGCATTAGCACATAGTGAATACATGAACTCCTCAAACAACGGTCATCACCGGTAAGTATCTCGATTATTGTCACTTCGGGGTTAACGGATCATAACACATAATAGGTGACTATAGACTTGCAAGATAGGATCAAGAACTCTCATATATTCATGAAAACATAATAGGTTCAGATCTGAAATCATGGCACCCGGGCCCTAGTGACAAGCATTAAGCATAGCAAAGTCATACCAACATCAATCTCAGAACATAGTGGATACTAGGGATCAAACCCTAACAAAACTAACTCGATAACATGATAAATCTCATCCAACCCATCACCGTCCATCAAGCCTATGATGGAATTACTCACGCACGGCAGTGAGCATCATGAAGTTGGTGATGGAGGATGGTTGATGATGACGATGGCGACGAATCCCCCTCTCCGGAGCCCCGAACGGACTCCAGATCATCCCTCCCAAGAGGTTTTAGGGCTTGGCGGCGGCTCCATATCGTAAAACGCGATGAATTCTTCTCTCTGGTTTTTTTCTCCCCGAAAGCAGATATATAGAGTTGTAGTTGGAGTCGGGAGGTCTCTAGGGGGCCCACGAGGTAGGGGGCGCGCCCTAGGGGGGGCGCCCTCCACCCTCGTGGAAAGGGTGTGGGCCCCCTGGTCTTCATCTTTGGCAAGGATTTTTTATTATTTATTGTAAGACATTCCGTGGAGTTTCAGGTCATTCTGAGAACTTTTGTTTTCTACACATAAAACAACATCATGGCAATTCTGCTGAAAACAGCGTCAGACCGGGTTAGTTCCATTCAAATCATACAAGTTAGAGTCCAAAACAAGGGCCAAAGTGTTTTGAAAAGTAGATACGACGAAGACGTATCAACTCCCCCAAGCTTAAACCCTTGCTTGTCCTCACGCAATTCAGTTGACAAACTGAAAGAAATAAAGAAAAACTACTCAATTAGCATGACTCTAATATCACCATCTCCATATCTCAAAACAATTATCAAGTATCAAACTTCTCATAGTATTCAACACACTTATAAGAGAATTTTATAATTAATCTTGTATACCTAGCATATAGGATTATTTAAGAAAATTACCATGCTATTTAAGACTCTCAAAATAATCTAAGTGAAGCATGAGAGATCAATAGTTTCTATAAAACAAATACTCCACCGTGCTCTAAAAAATATAAGTGAAGCACTAGAACAAAATTATATAACTCAAAAGTTATAAGTGAACGACATAGAGTATTCTAATAATTTCCGAATCATGTTATTATCTCTCAAAAGGTGTGTACAACAAAAATGATTGTGGTAAACTAAAAAATAAAGACTCAAATCATACAAGACGCTCCAAGCAAAACACATATCATGTGGTGAAAAAATATATAGCTCCAAGTAAAGTTACCGATAGAAGTAGACGAAACAGGGGATGCCATCCGGGGCATCCCCAAACTTTGGCTTTTAGGTGCCCTTAGATTATCTTGGGGGTGCCATGGGCATCCCCAAGCTTAGGATCTTGCCACTCCTTGTTCCATAATCCATCAAATCTTTACCCAAAACTTGAAAACTTCACAACACAAAACTTAAAGTAGAAAATCTCGTGAGCTCTGTTAGCGAAAGAAAACAAAAGACCACTTAAAGGTACTGTAATGAACTCATTCTTTATTTATATTTGTGTTAAATCTACTGTATTCCAACTTATCTATGGTTTATAAACTATTTTACTAGCCATAGATTCATCAAAGTAAGCAAACAACACATGGAAAATAGAATCTGTCAAAAACAGAACAGTCTGTAGTAATCTGTAGCTAGCGCAAGATCTGGAACCCCAAAAATTCTAAAATAAATTTCTGGACGTGAGGAATTTATCTAATAATCATCTTCAAAACGAATTAACTAAATAGCACTTTCCAAATAAAAATGGCAGCAGTTCTCGTGAGCTCTAAAGTTTCTGTTTTTTACAGCAAGATTAACAAGACTTTCCCCAAGTCTTCCCAACGGTTCTACTTGGCAAAAACACTAATTAAACACAACCAAAACAGAGGCTATATAAATTATTTATTACTAAACAGGAGGAAAAGGCAAGGAATAAAAATAAAATTGGGTTGCCTCCCTACAAGCGCTATCGTTTAACGCCCCTAGCTAGGCATAAAAAGCAAGGGTAGATCTAGGTATTGCCATCTTTGGTCTTAGGAAAGAAAAGAGCAAACTTTCTATCTATGGAATTAATCTTTCTATTTTGATAAAGCACTTGGCTATTGATGGTAGAGGAAATATTAAGTATGTTACGGATATTTGTATCTAGGCTAGCCTTCATCTCTTTGATAGATTCGTTTCGGTAAGAGAGCAAAAGAGATGTAGATTCAACTTTCTCATTCATGGGGTGCCCAAATATGGTTTTCATTTTTTCGTAAGTGTCTACGGCGTCCCCTTGAAGAAAACCTTCTTCAAATATAGAATCTAAGACATGCTTAAAAGAATAAGGAAGGGAAATATAAAAGCTTTTTAAGTCAATTTCAATTTGGTACTAAGGCACATAGCTAGCCCTGATCCTTAATAGTCTATACCAAGCATCTTTCAAAGATTCATCAAGTAAATAATGAAAATTTTTGGAATCATCTTCATCAAAATTATTAAGATTATCATTGATAACTCAGGTAGGTTTTTCCATAGTATCCTTATTTATAAGATTAGCGAGAATAGAAGGGTTGTCCAAAGTACTAAAACTCGAGAGAGAACCCCCAACCCTTTTTGATTCAGACATGGAGGGAGAAAGGCGAGGGAGAAAAAGAAAGGGCGGATAAAACGGCAAGGGTGAAGTGGGGGAGAGGAAAACGAGAGGCAAATGGCAAATAATGTAATGCGGGAGATAAGGGTTTGTGATGGGTACTTGGTATGTCGACTTTTGCGTAGACCTCCCTGGCAACGGCGCCAAAAATCCTTCTTGCTACCTCTTGAGCACTTGCGTTGGTTTTCCCTTGAAGAGGAAAGGGTGGTGCAGCAAAGTAGCGTAAGTATTTCCCTCGGTTTTTGAGAACCAATGTATCAATCCAGTAGGAGGCTACGCGCCAGTCCCTCGCACGTACACAAAACAAATAAATCCTCGCAACCAACGCGATAAGGGGTTGTCAATCCCAACACGGTCACTTACGAGAGTGAGATCCGATAGATATGATAAGATAATATTTTTGGTATTTTTATGATAAAGATGCAAAGTAAAATAAAAGTCAATGAAAATAACTAAGTATTGGAAGATTTAATATGATGAAGATAGACCCGGGGGCCATAGGTTTCACTAGTGGCTTCTCTCAAGAGCATAAGTGTTTTACGGTGGGTGAACAAATTACTTTTGAGCAATTGACAGAATTGAGCATAGTTATGAGAATATCTAGGTATCATCATGTATATAGGCATCACGTCTGAGACAAGTAGACCGACTCCTGCCTGCATCTACTTCTATTACTCCACATATCGACCTCTATCCAGCATGCATCTAGAGCATTAAGTTCATAAGAACAGAGTAACGCCTTAAGCAAGATGACATGATGTAGAGGGATAAACTCATGCAATATGATGAAAAACCCATCTTGTTATCCTCGATGGCAAAAATATAGTACGTGCCTTGCTGCCCCTATTGTCACTGGGAAAGGACACCGCAAGATTGAACCCAAAGCTAAGCACTTCCCCCATTGCAAGAAAGATCAATCTAGTAGGCCAAACCAAACTGATAATTCGAAGAGACTTGCAAAGATAACCAATCATACATAAAAGAGTTAAGAGAAGATTCAAATATTGTTCATAGATAAACTTGATCAGAAACCCACAATTCATCGGTCTCAACAAACACACCGCAAAAAGAAGATTACATCGAATAGATCTCCACAAGAGAGGGGGAGAACTTTGTATTGAGATCCAAAAAGAGAGAAGAAGCCATCTAGCTAATAACTATGGACCCGAAGGTCTAAAGTAAACTACTCACACTTCACCGGAGAGGCTATGGTGTTGATGTAGAAGCCCTCCGTGATGGATGCCCCCTCCGGCGGAGCTCCGGAACAGGCCCCAAGATGGGATCTCGTGGATACAGAAAGTTACGGCGGTGGAATTAGGGTTTTGGCTCCGTATCTGATCGTTTGGGGGTACGTAGGTATATATAGGAGGAAGAAGTACGTCGGTGGAGCAACAGGGGGGCCACAAGGTGGAGGGCGCTCCTGGTGGGGGGATAGGCGCTCCCCCTACCTCTTGGCCTCCCTGTTGGTTGCTTGACGTAGGGTCCAAGTCTCCTAGATCTTGTTCGTTCCAAAAATCATGTTCCTGAAGGTTTCATTCCGTTTGGACTCCGTTTGATATTCCTTTTCTTCAAAACCCTAAAATAGGCAAAAAAAATAGCAATTCTGGGCTGGGCCTCCGGTTAATAGGTTAGTCCCAAAAATAATATAAAAGTGTATAATAAAGCCCAATAATGTCCAAAATAGTAGATAATATAGCATGGAGCAATCAAAAATTATAGATATGTTGGAGACGTATCATTCCACATCATAATAATCATAAATGCCATTAGCATAAGAAGCCATGGTTTCATTATCGTTAAATTTACATGAAAAGGGAAGGTGTCGAGCCTTCATCCTAGAGCAACAAGTATAATCAAATCTCAAGCATATATTCTGAGCATACCAATGCAACATATAAATTTGATCCCATAACAGTTTCCCTTTTTGAGTCAAGCGATAATCCCTAAAGTATTCACGTTGATTCAACATGTCTCCCATTACATAATTGAATGGGGTTTCCTCAGGATTATTAAAGTAGTGCATAATATCTTTCATCTAATGAGCATCGAGGGTTTTAGGAGGTTCCCCATCTTAGCAAGTAAACCTATTTTTTTGCTATTTTGTGTTCCATATCCATAACTAAATATAGATAACAACTTAGAACAGCAAATAAAATCTGCTTAGTGATAAAGAAAACAAGTTCACACAAGAATATTCACACCACGCTATTGCTCCCCGTCAACAGCGCCAGAAAAATGTCTTGATAACCCACAAGCATAGGGGATCAGTTGTAGCCTCTTCCGATAAGTAAGAGCGTCGGACCCAACGAGGAGCTAAAGGTAGAACAAATATCCCCTCAAGTTCTATCGACCACCGGTACAACTCTACACACGCTTTATGTCTGCTTTACCTAGAACAAGTATGAAAGTAGAAGTACTTTGAAGGTGTTGTAGGATAGGTTTCCAAGATAATAAAGAGCATGTAAATAAAAGTTAGGGGTTGTTTAGATGAAGAAAAAAATAAATTAGTTTTAATAGAGAGTTTTTTGTCACAAGAAAGTTATTTATTCCTAGGCAATCGATAAACTGACCGGTAATGATTATTGCAATTTTATATGAGGGAGAGGCATAAGCTAACATACTTTCTCTGCTTGGATCATATGCACTTATGGTTGGAACTCTAGCAAACATCTGTAACTACTAAAGATCATTAAAGTAAAACCCAACCATAGCATTATAAGGTATCAAGTCCTCTTTACTCCCATACGCAAACAACTTACTTACTCGGGTCTATGCTTCTGTCACTCACACCACCCACCATAAGCAAATCATGAACATATTGAATACCCTACAGTTGGGATCCCTCACGCTTGCGTGACACAGAGAGCACCATAGGAGAACACCAACAATAAAACATGCAACTCAAACCAATCACGATCATCAATCAACCCATAGGACAAAACGGATCTACTCAAACATCATAGGATAGCCATACATCATTGGGAAATAATATATGACGTTGAGCACCATCTTTAAGTACAGATTACAATGGGGAGAAGAGGTGTTACATTGTTGCATAGAGGGGGAGAGAGTTGTGATGATGGCGGCGAAGTTATTGGTGTAGATCACCGTCACGATGATGGCCCCGACGGCGTTCCGGCGTCACCAGGAGAGAGGGGGAGAGAGCCCCCTGTCGGTGTCAAAATCGGCCGATCTCAGGTAGGGGGTCCCGAACTGTGCGTCTGAGGATCGAAGGTAACAGGAGACAAGGGACATGATTTTACCCCGGTTCGGGCCCCCTACCCGAGATCGGGCGGTTTTGACACCGACATTGGTGCTTTCATTGAGAGTTCCACTGTGCTGTCGACAGAAGGTTCGATGGCTCGATCGATCATCTACATTGACGCTGTTTTGGGGGAGACTTTCCTCCTTGGCCAAATTTTCGTATTCAGCGGCTTCGCACTACGTGCCAACTCGATTGGCCACCTTGAGCAGATCGACAGCTACACCCCTGGTCATCAGATCAGTTTCGGGAACCTAAATTATGTTGCTGATATCTAAGGAGACTTGATCTTTGAAGGGTTCGCGGGCCCAACCATGGCTCTGGCCCTAGATCTGGAGCAAACTACCAGGTCCAAAGATGAGATTTTGGAGCCCATCGGACTCTCCGCTACAAATCGCATTATCGAGGATCCGGAGGCGATCCTGTCCATGGTGAACTCGGAATCAGTCCAGGTTCCCCCTATCATTGAAAGGCCAGACTTGCCCTCGGACTCTAGATTCGATTTCTAGAGGCCCGCGCCAAGCAGGCATAGCCAGCAAGCTTTCACTCCGGCCAGCCCCGCGGACTCTCGCTTCCGTATCAAACCTTGCTCTTAAACGAGGCTCTGGACTTAATGCGATCCCTCGCTATTTCAGAGGAATCACTTCAGAACTACGCCCAGCCCGGACTAGGGGTTGAGAGCAGGGAATTTTACATCCCACCCACCACCCACTTCATAGTCACTGTCAAAGATTTAACCGAAATGCTGGACTACTCCTCCGAAGACATCGACGGCATGACGACGATGCCGGAGATGAAAGCGGCCAAGACCCACCGTTTATCGGACGACGGATGGCCACCTCCACATATGATGTGTATATGGTGGATACACCCAAAGAGGATGATGACGACGTCAAGAAGGATCCGGTTGAGGACAAGCCTGCTGAAGCACCTCCAAAGCGTCAACGTCAGCGGCGCCGCTCAAAATCGCGTCACGAGAAAGACAGCAATACCGGCACCAGAGACAATAACACTCCGGAGAACGCCGAAGACCCCGAAGACACGGTCGAGCCAACATCCAAACAGGATGATTGGGAGGGTGGGCAAGTTAACCCCGATGATCCGGTCAGGAACGAGGACTCGGAGGATAGTAACTACCTACCGATCTCCGAACAGGATGTGAGCCTCGGTGACGAAGACTTCATCATGCCGGAGGAACCCCTCGAACAAGAGTGCTTTAAGCGTTGGCTAATCACCACTGCGAGAATCCTAAAAAAGAAGCAACAAAAACTCCAAGCCGAACAGGATACGCTCAATGACAGATGGACTAAAGTCCTGGCAGCCGAGGAATATGGCCTCAAACACCCAACGAAGAGCTACCCAAAGCGCAAGCTGCTACCACAATTTGACGACGAGGCCCTTAAGCCAATACCGCCAAAGTATAAACCTGCTGACGAACGTGACTGACCACCACGTGGACGGGATAGACCGGCTACTTCCTAACACCAGCCTGTGCCACCCCGCCGTCGAGGCAAGGAGGCAGCGGCCCCGGGCTATACCTATGACCTATGCAAGGACCTGGACAATAGAGCCGGTCGGACAAGATCAATCTATGGGTCAAGGGGGCATGCTCTAACGCGAGAGGAAGACCATCGGGCCTGGCGCGACAGGCACAACCTCATCCGGGCCAAAAAACGCTTTCGGACTTCATTCGAACTGCACCGCAACATCGCCCGATACAGAGGCTCCGCACACCCATTATGCTTCACCGATGAGGTGATGGTGCACTAGTTCCCATAAGGGTTTAAACCCATGAACATTGAATCATACGATGGTACGACGGATCCTGCTGTATGGATCAAAGATTTTCTTCTCCACATTCACATGGCTCGTGGCGGTGACCTCCATGCCATCAAGTACCTTCCCCTAAAAGTCAAGGGACCAGCACGACATTGGTTAAACAACCTCCCAGAAAACTTTATTGGCAGCTAGGAAGACTTGGAGGACGCCTTTATAGACAACTTCCAAGGTACTTATGTTCGGCCTCCAGGCACTGATGATCTCAGTCACATAGTCCAGCAACCTGGAGAATCAGCCCGTAAACTATGGATCATGTTCTTAATTAAAAAGAACCAAATTGTGGACTGTCCAGATGCCGAAGCCCTCGCGGCCTTTAAACACAGCGTCCGAGACGAGTGGCTCGCCCGACACCTCGGCCAAGAAAAACCGAAGTCCATGGCAGCCCTTACCGCACTTATGACCCACTTTTGCGCAGGAGAAGATAACTGGTTAGCTTGTAGAACCAATATCACCAGCGACCCTGGCACCTCCGAAGCCATGGATGTCAATGGCAAGCCACGACACAAGAAATACAAGCGTTGAAGAAATAACAAAGATACCGAAGACACAACGGTCACGCCGGATTCAGTGGCTCTAAACCCGGTCAGCGGAAGAAGCCATTCAAAGGAAACAAGGATGGTCCATCTAGTCTGGACAGAATACTCAATCGGCCTTGCCAGATTCATGGCACCCCTGACAAGCTTGCCAATCATACCAACAGAAATTCTTGGGTCTTTAAACAGGCCGACAAGCTAAACGGCGAACATAAGGGGAAGGGGCCGCCCAGCAAGGACGATGATGAAGAGCCTCACCTACC
>NC_041384.1:409425815-409437467 GCF_002162155.2 Triticum dicoccoides
AACAGTGAATATGATATATGCTACACACATCCCCAAAAGGAAGCGCAAGCGTGCGCTAAGGGACATCTATGCCATAGAGCCAGTCTCCCCAAAATTCAACCCATGGTCAGCTTGTCCGATCTCTTTCGACCGTAGAGACCATCCGACCAGTATCCATCATGGAGGTTCGGCAACATTGGTCCTTGACGCAATTATCGACGAGTTCCATCTCACGCGCGTCCTCATGGACGGCGGTAGCAGCCTTAATCTGCTTTATCAGGACACCGTCCGCAAAATGGGTATAGACTCATCGAGGATCAAGCCCACTAAAACTACCTTTAAAGGAGTAATATGTGGCGTAGAGGCCTGTTGTACAAGATCCAAACTCTGGAAGTAGTCTTCGGTTCACCGGATAATTTCCATAGCGAAGACTTGATCTTCGACATTGTCCCCTTCCGCAGCGACTATCATGCACTTCTCGGACGGAATGATTTTGCCCGTTTCAATGCAGTCCCGCACTATGCTTATCTAAAGGTCAAGATGCCTGGACCACGTGGCGTTATATCAGTCAATGGAAACATGGAGCGCTCCCTCCGTACTGAGGAGCATACCGCAACCCTCGCAGCCGAGGTGCAAGGTGGTCTCGTTAAGACGAATACTACACCAGCGGTCAAGCCACCGGACACTGTTAAACGAGTCTGGTCTACCCTGCGGAATGAAAGTCCAGCTCGTCCAGAGCTAGACTAGCAATTCAGCCTTTGTCAAAGCCCCAACCTGATAGCATCATATCTACCGCACGTACATAACTAAGCACTAAAGAGACCATGGGCTAGGACGGAGGCCTACCAAAAATAAAGACCACAATACGGTTTGACCCTATCCGGACCATCATATTCTTCATTTCCTTCTTCTTTTTCCTCATCACCTTATGTGATAAAAAGGGCCCCTGTCTAGGCCCCTTATGAACACCCGATGGTTGATCCTCTCAAAGGATCATACACCATGGTGCATAGCGGCGTAGACATTCGGCAGAGTGTCCAAATGATCTTCAAGATCATCTTTCCTTTTCAGGACATCTACACACCTTTCCCTTGTTCTTGGCATGTAAAATAGACCTGATGATTATTGCATCTTCTGTAAAAATACGTGTTGACGTACCAATCAGATTATAATGGAAACAGTTTCGCCTAACCTTTCTCGGTATTGGCTTATTTCTTGATCTGTTTTCCCGCTTTACGTTAGATTGGCTTATACACCTCGGTATGACTTAAATCGCCAGGGGCTTTATTCATCCATTTACATTTTCTTCAACAAAAAAGTCTGAACACTTTTATAAGTATATTTCGTCGTCCCGGATATGGCATTATACTCATCGGCTCTGAATCATGTCTTTGGTCAATAGTTGGGTTGCCTGGCTCCTGTGATTACCACCTTACGTTCCGCGTGTTTGAATAAGGTAGTAAAGGGGGAACTACTGCGATTGTGTTTCTAGTTCGTCCGGTCAAGCACCTCAGTAGAGAAATCCGAAAATTGTCTGTCATGATGTGGCGAGAGTTGGTCAGCGATTCGGCGACTTAATAAATCTCTAGCGATTTCTTCTGTATTACACAAAGGACGGGCTATCTTCCAGCCACACGCGTAAGGCACCCAAGCTCGGATAGCCGCATACGCACCAGGGGCTACTTTATAACCCCATTGTCAAACTCCTATGGCTCCGTGAGAGTGGTAAAGCCGCATAGTCTGATTGCCTGGTTCGCTGCACCGACACCTCCTTTACGGACCAAAACGTTGGTTTAAAGTCTGGTCAGATGCTATTCCGAACACCCCCGTAGTACCTACGTGGGGGCTGAAGCCAACGACTGGCAAACTCTCAGGGATACAAACGGCCGCACAGGAGGAAAAACACTTAAAGATAAATGCATAAAAATATATTACACAACCTTGATTTATAATACATTGTCTGGGTAGCTCGGATATATCTACAAGAACATAATATCCTTTGAGCATTGACCCTCTATCAAACGGGCACCCTCAAGGACATCTTCGAAATAGCGCTCCGGCTTGCGGTGGTCCTTGCCTCCAGGCGGACCCTCAACCGCCACGACGGCGGCCTTCATCTTCGACCAATGCATCTTGACACGGGCAAAGGCCATCCGCACACCTTCTATGCACGCCGAGCGCTTCGCTGCCTCTACTCGAGGCAAGGCATCGCCAAGCCGCTTGACTAGGCAAAAGTAGCTACTCAGAATGGGTCTGGCTGGCCATAGCCAGACTATGATGTCCATCATGGCCAAACCGGACATCCTATGCAGCTCTGCTAGCTGCATCATCTGGTTGTTTAGCAGCGCTGGCAGCTCCGGCGCCAAGTACTATGACCAGAAGAGCTTCTCCGTCGCATTCCCTTCTTGGGCCCGGAAATATTAGGCGGCGTCGGCAGCACTCCTCGGGAGATCCGCAAAGGCGTCTGGAGCACTCCATAGTCGACTTAGCAAAGCATATCTCCAACCGCCGAATATACTCTGTAAAAGAAAAGGCTTGCCAGCCGCTATCTGTTCAGCTTGCTTGATCTCCTCGCGAGCCGCCCGGGACTCGGACTACGCCTCCTTTGCCTCTTGAAGAGCCTTCGTGAGTTCGGACGCTTGGGCCTTGTTACTCTCCTCCAAGGACTCACACTTGTTGGCGGCCTCCTAGAGCGCTTGCTCTACTTCGGTCACCCTCGCCTCATACTTGCGGTGGGAGACTTTTTCGGCCTCTACATCCGCAGCCGCTTTGCTTGCCCTCGCCTCCTCCTTGGCTTCGGCAAGGGCACTCTTGAGGGCCTCGACCTCGGTCGCGTTGCCTACAATCATATACACAAAAAACACATGAGATTAAACCATGAGTTCGCATTATAATATAGGCATGTAAGGGGTCTTTTACAAAGCATACCTTGGGCCTCATCGAACCGCTTGTTGACACGGTCGATCTCATCATCAGCCAGCTTTAGTTTACGCTAGAGTTCGGAAACTTCAGCGTCCTTGGCTTAAGCCGCCAACAGTGAAGCATGTTTATCAAAATAGATAAACGCGTTATCTCCGACGATTATTCGATCCTTTGTCCGACTCCTTTTTTCAAAGATCCGAATAGAGTCTCAAGGGCTACTATCTATATACAGGCATATTCTTCCCATACGGAAAGCGGCTAAGCATGTTATATCACGTATCTCAAAACCTGTTAATAGGCTAGTGAAAGCTTCGTTCAGTCCACTTTTGGCAGACTGAACCTTCTCCACCACAGCACCCATCAAGGTACGGTGTTCTTCCACGACGGAAGCACGTTGAAGTGCTTCCCTCAACATATCCGGCGCCTTCGGATTGATAGATGTCGTCGATGGAGTCGGCACTCCCCCTTCCCTTGAAGGGGGATGCCCGCTCGACTCCGGAGCCATGTGGGTCTCTAGAGTGGTATTCAGCTGGGGGTCGGACTAATCCAGTCCCCCGTCGTCAGTTTCCATGGGGGTTGTACCCCCCGATGTTTTCGGCAGCCGAGGCATTACCCTCCGGTGCCGTTTCAGTGGCCTTCCGCATCTCTCCCTGGCCTGGAGAAGCCCTTTGGGACAACACCTCGGTGTCATCCGCAGCTTGTGCGGAGAGGCTCGCGGAGGCGTTCTACTCTCCATCATCTCCGTCGCCAACGAGTTCCACAAAGACGAGAATATTTGGGGGAGATCACGGGCCGGACTGAAATACGTAAATAATATGTTATCATATGATTTGTATAAGGCCAGATGTATGTATAGTATCTTTTACTTACGATTCGGCCGGAGGCTTCGGCTAGAGTGTCCAAATCTGAGTTGTTCGAAAGGGAGATGTTCCCCTTCTTGGACGCCTCCGCTTCTAGATCCGCGGATGCTGCTCTCTTCTTCTCCCCCTTAAGGGGAGAATTGCTCTCCTCCTCTTCCTCTTCATCTTCATCTCCATCATGGGAGGAGAGAACTTCGGTGTCTTCAGATACGATGTCTGAAGTACCTTTACAGCGAAGGCTACTTCTGGCCTCCTTGCCTTTCTTCTTGGCCTTCTTCTCCGGCGCCTGGTATGGCGCCAGAACCAGCATCTTCGTTAGCAGAGGGATAGCTGGGTCTTCGGGCAGCGGAGCCGGACATTTGATCAGCTCTGCCTTCTTCGTCCAGCCCTGAAGGAGAAGAGGAAGGCTTAGCATACTCCTGGAATCTATAAGTAGAGGTTATGTTTGCAAATCTGAAAACTTACTGGAGTGGTCGGGTGAGCGCAGTCGAGGCCGAGGTCTTCGGTAGTTCCCGGCCATGACTTCTAGGCCTTGAAAAGCAGCTTCTCGATTTCTTCATGCGTCGTGCCGAAGAATCGCTGCAGGGTCCGAGGGTCGGCCAGATTGAACTCCCACATATGGAGAGTCCGACGCTGGTAGGGGAGAATCCGGTGAAAAAGCATCACCTGGATCACATCGGCGAGGCTGGTGTTCTTCTCTATCATACCCTTGACGCGCTTTTGCAGCGTCATCACCTCGTCGGAGGACGCACAGTCCAGGCCCTTTTTAACCCACGATGTGAGCCGCATTGGAGGCCCAGATTTGAACTCAGGAGTGGCGGCCCATGTGGCGTCGCGAGGTTCCGTGATATAGAACCACTCCTGTTGCCATCCCTTCACGGTCTCCATGAAGGCCCCCTGGGGCCAAGTGACGTTGGGGAGATTACTCACCATGGCGCCACCGCACTCCGCATGTTGACCATCGACCACTTTCAGCTTCACATTGAAGACCTTGAGACATAATCCGAAGTGGGGGATGCGAAGGAACACCTCACATGCGATGATGAATGCCGAGATGTGGAGGAAGGAATTTGGGGCTAGATCATGGAAGTCTAGCTCGTAATAGAACATGAGCCCGCGGACAAAAGGGTGGAGAGGAAACCCTAGTCCGTGAAGAAAGTGGGGGATGAATACTACCCTCTCATTAGGCTCCGGGGTGGGGATGATCTGCTTTTTGGTAGGGAGCCGGCGGGCGGTGTCCGTGGCCAAATACCCTGCTTCCGGGAGTTCCTTGAAGTTCTCCTCCGTGACGGAGGAGGCCATCCACTTGCCATGCACACCAGTTCCAGACATGGCTGGAGAGCTTGGTGGGGACAGAAAAGATCAGAACTTGGGCGCTAGAGCTCGAGGGCGGATGGGCTGAGGAAGTAGAACGCGTGGGGAGAAGATATGGATTCTTATCCTCTTATAAAGGCAGCGGATATCAAGCGCCCCACCCACAAGCCTTAAAACTCACCTATTCCCACGGGGTCATGCAAGCACAGTTGGATTACCCAAACCCATATTAATGAGATTCCCACAATAAGGGGACACGATCTGTGCTTTGACAAGACGTGTCAATAAGGGTCGCGCCTCGTACGAAGCGGGAGGCTAAAAATGGTTCGAAATAATAATAAGGCCAGAACATAATGTCTTGCCGAAAAGGCTATCAGTGGACATAGCCTATTTTTGTTTAAGTATTTTTTCCCTTATGGTTCAGGGTTGTAACTATTATACAGAGCCGGATACAGTTCTTTTGTTTAACTACTTTGGAGTATTCAGAGGAGGAACCCGCCTTGTAATGCCTAAGACAATATGTGTGCTGGACACATCGTCATTAAAGCCTGGTTCAGGGGGTACTAAGGGAGTCCTGGATTGGGGAGTCCCCGGGCGTCCGGGCTATGTGACCTAGGCCGAACTGATGGGCTGTGAAGATACAAGATCAAAGGCTTTCCCCCGTGTCCAGATGGGACTCTCCTTTGCGTGGATGGCAAGCTTGGCATTTGGATGTGAAGATTTCTTTCTCTGTAAACCGACTCTGTACAACCCTAGGCCCCTCTGGTGTCTATATAAACCAGAGTTTAGTCCGTAGAGGCGACCACAATCATACATGCTAGGCATCTAGGGTTTAGCCATTATGATCTCGAGGTAGATCAACTCTTGTAACCCCTATACTCATCAAGGTCAATCAAGCGGGAAGTAGGGTATTACCTCCATTAAGAGGGCCCGAACCGAGTAAACATCCTGTCCCTTGTCTCTTGTTACCTTCGATCCTCAGACGCACAGTTTGGGACCACCTGTCGTGGTTCTCAGTCTGACAGTAATGTAGGGGGGTAAGTATGGAGAGGCGAGATCTTAGATATGGAGAAGTTGTAAGGACGCAAGGTTTACGAGTTCATGCCCTTCTTGGAAGAAGTAAAAACCCTACATCTCAGAGCCTGGAGGCGGTCGACTGGATTATGTGAGTATGAGTTACAGAGGTGCGAACCCTTGTCTTGGAGGAGGGGGGTGGCTTATATAGAGTACGCCAGGACCCCGGCTAGCCCACATTACGAAGGGTTCAATGTACATTAAGGCAGGGTGTTACTGGTAACGCTAGTAATAAAGTGCTATGATGATCATAAAAGCTATTTAATGACCGACCGTTAGCGTGCGGGGTGACTTTAGGTCTCCTGGTCGTCGAGTGGTTGGATCTTAGTCGAGTGATCGCTTCTTGGTCGAGTGACTTCGAGTCTGTCGAGTGGAACACCTTCAAGTCGATTGAAAGGTGATTTCTTCTAGAGATGTCCTTGGGTAGGGTAGTTAGTACAGGTCCATGACCCTACCCTAGGTACATAGCTTCATCATTAGCCCCCAAATGGATCGAGGTTTGAGTGGGGAAGGAGTCAAGGACCTCTCCGACTCGTTTTCCATGCCGTGAGCATATTTTGCTCTAGATCAATGGACCCGAGTGATGGCGGCAACTTCCTTTTCAGTCACCTTGATCCATTCTTAATTCTTCGTCGAGTGAGTTTCTTTACTTGTAATGCTCCGAGCGACGGTGCGGAGGAGATCTTTGGTCTGGCAAGTTATTTGCTGCCCGCGGATTTAGTGGGATCCGAATTTCGGGAAGCGCGCGGGACGGGGGAGGCCACAGTAATCGGACGAGATAGAGCAAAGCCGCCTCGATCCCCGTGCCACCTTTTTCGCCACGTATCGCTTGTGCGGTCGTTACGGGATTTGACAGAGCCATCTGGGCCTACCTGTCAGCCACTCGGAAGTGGCCTCATATAAGGCGTTGGACCGGAGTCTCCCGAACAGTGCGCCCCATTATCTCTTCTCCTCCTCACGCCTCTCCTCTGCGCTCGCTCTCACTCCAGCGCCACTGCGCCACACACGTCTCATCGGCGACAATGGTGAAGGAGAAGACAGCGGCTCTGGAGCGGGCAAAGAAGGCGACGGCGAGGTCAAAGGGGAAGGCGACGAGCCAGGGCGGATCTTCCTCGCGGACTGGCCTGCCGAGGGGTTGGATCCAGGGCGACTGGATCCACTCGAGGATCTCCCAGGAAGACCTCGACGACCTGGCCGAGGGAGGGCTGATCCCCTACGACTCGGCGCGGCTTCCGGGGAAGGAATCCGAGCCGCAACCCCGGGAGGGTGAGCGCGTTCTTCTTGCCACCCACGTCGACCGTGGGTTTTCCTTGCCTCCTCATCCTTTCTTCCGAGGGTTTCTGAACTTCTTTGGGGCTCAACTCCACCATTTTAACCCCAACTCAATCGTTTATCTTGCCGCGTTCATTTCCTTGTGTGAGAACTTCCTGGGTTGTCGACCTCACTGGGGTCTTTTCAAGCATATTTTCACTTGTCGCTCCCAGACAGTGAAAAAGGCTAACCCGGGTGACGAGAGGACCCAAGTGATCCAGATGTGTGGGGGTCTTGGCATCCAGACGAGGGGAAAAAGCTCCTTTCCGGCCATGATTCTCCCCGATTCAGTTCGTGGATGGCAGTCAACCTGGTTCTATTGCAAAGAACAGTCGATGCCACGGCAATCGACTGGCCTCCCACCCTTCACCATGGACTGAGTGGAAAAACCCTCCCCTTTGAAGGTGCTCCCGGAGGAGAAGGCGCACGTGAAGGTGTTGGTCAACCGAGTGGTCCAGCTCATTCGTGACGGGGTCACTGGCATGGATCTCTTGGAGGTCTTCCTTCGGCGGTGCATCCAGCCTCTCCAAGCCCGAGACCACCCGATGTGGATGTATTCGGGCCTAGAAGACTCCACGCGGATCCACCCAGAGGAGGTCGATGACGACACGCTGGAGAAGTGGCTGTCGAGCATTACCGAGAACAAGGACAACCCCAGAGGAGCCAGGAGAGTTCCCCCATTCGACCAGTCACATGCACCAGAGCAGGTCTGATTCTGAGTTTTTGCTTGTAATCTGAATTCACTCGCGTAACTGTCTGTATTGCGTCGACTGACTTTGTTCTCCCTGCTTTCTTTCAGGCCATTATTGAAATGTATTCGATGCCCAACGGGGAGCAAGAGCAAGCTCTGGAAGGCGAGGCGAGTGGTGGCGAAAGTGGCGGGTGGACTTCCGATGGTGAAGGGGATGGAGGAAGTGACGACTCGAGTGATGAGGAAGAAGTCGAGCCGCCTCCTCGCATAGAGAGACGATCCAAGCTTGACCAGGATCGGCCGAGTGCCCGCAACAAGGCGACTGCTCAGGCTGGTCAGTCTTTGAAGCGTCCTCGGATCTCTTCACCAACCACGACTGAGAAGGCGCCAAAGCACCCCAAAGTTGCAGAACCGAAGACTCGGAAGGCGCTGCCGAAGATCAAGATCGATATCCCTGTTGCCTCCGCGTGAGTGTCTCTCCTTGTATTCACTCGATGCTCCGCGCTGTTTGTTTTTCTTAACTGGACGAACTTTGAAATTGTTAGCGCTGCCACTTCCGGGACCTCAGCTTACAGGGATGATGATGAGGTGATGGAGGATGCGGTCACTTCTAATCCGGGTATGATTTCTGCCATACTATCTTTCTTTTGTCGATTCAACTGCATCGTGCATCATTGGGTGACGTGATTTTGGCAATTTGAACTTTGTACAGCTCCCACCATTATTGACCTCCCTGATGATGATGAAGAGCCCGAGAGGTCTTTGACAAGGAAGAGTAGGCGAGCTCCTGTAAGTGAGGCGCTACAGTCGACACCGAGGGCGGAACCAGTCGTTCAGGACACTGGTGACGTCAATCGGGGTTCTGTTACCTTCACGTTGCCCCCTGTCGAGTGCCTTGCCTTGTTCTTCGACCGCTCAGGCCCCTGTGGAACCGCCTTCACTTTTTGCAACCCATCATGTCCCGGAGGACGAGGTGAATGCTGCTAGGGAAGCCATACGCCAGGCGGGCGTTATGATGGAGAAGATGAAGACGGTGCGGGACGCCAGCCAAGCCGCCTATGATGCTAGCTCGGTACTCCAGAGAAATGTTTAGGTTAGTTGGTCGCCGCTTGTTCTGTTAGGATATGCTATCTGAAGATTCTTTCCGAAAATCTTTTCATCTGTACACCCAGTGGGTGTGTCAATTGAATTTTTTGGACTAGTGGGGGCACGCTGAGTGCACCCACTGGGTGTAGTCCCCGAGGCTACGGCGGACTGCTGGCAGTCGACCATAGTCTTTGTATTTTGTCGAGTAAAACCGAACTGGTAGTTTGTTTCTTCCGCTCGATCCGGACGAGTGGGATCAGAACCGGTGGGGGCACGCAAAGTGCACCCACTGGGTGTAGTCCCCGAGAGCGCGGTCGACTGCTGGCAGTCGACTGTGGTTTGAGTTCTACTTTGTCTCTCTTTCTTCTTTTTTTTGAACTCGACTCCGTCAGGCCAGTCGAGTGGACTCAGAACAGGTGGGGGCACGCAAAGTGCACCCACTGGGTGTAGTCCCCGAGACTATGGTGGACTACGGGCAGTCGACTATAGTCTTAGTATTTGTCGTTTTTTTCTGTGGAATAATTTCTCCCCTTTGATTTCAGAAATCTTGTGATCTTGGAGCTCGCTTCGCTGATTTGGAAAGTCAGCAGATTCAACTGAAACTTGACTTGGAGCTGGCCAGGACAGAACTGCAGATGGTCAGAGACGGCGCCGCTGGTAAGACAAGTCTATCGACTGGTCAGTTTTAGGCTCGAGCACCCTTCTGCTATTTCTGAATCAATCATCATTTCTTTGCAGAAAAACTGAGTGAGGCTTTGGCGAAAAAGGATCAGGATTTTTCTGCTGCCCAAAAGGAGGCTGACGACAGGACCGCTCTGGCCGAACAGAAGCTGGCTTTAGTCGGCCAGTTGGAAGAAGAGAATACCAGGCTGAAGACTGCTATGAATGAAGCCAACAGGGAGTGCACACGTTGGAAGAAGGAGAACCTCAACCTGAACGAAAAGATGGAAGGTGCCGCTCGTAGGAGGAACAATCTGGAGAGCTACCTGAGGAGCCTTGCGAAGAAGTTGTATATCAAGCTTGAAGGTGCACATTTAGTTCCGACTGATTTTTTTGTGTCAACTCAGTGTATGAAAATTGACTTATCCTTGGATCGTGAATGCAGAGTTTTGCCAGAACTTTGAAGAGGAGACTGGGCGGATCAAACCAGGTCTGGATCCAATCAACTCTCCCGTGAAAGATGAAACTGCCATGAATCTGCTCCGACTGGAATCTCGCATCGATGGCGCCGTGGACTACTTGGCTCGACTGAAGGTCGCCATGTCACGGATCGACCCAGCACTTTTGCCAGAGGCTACGCTCCAAAATGATCTTGAGTCTCTGATGGCTCGACTTAATGGAATCCCTGACCGAGTGCAGGAGTGGAAGAAGTCTTCTGCTCGTTGTGGCGCTGATGTGGCTCTGTCCTTGGTTCGTGTCCACTACAAGGAGGTGCGACAAGACAAGCTGGCCGCAATCAAGATCGCAAACACCCAGAAGCACGACTTCCGAACTTTTATGGAGACCTTCCTAGCTGCCGCCACTCGGATTGCCCATGGCATCGACCTGGACGAGTTCGTTGAGCCTGCCAGCCCTCCTTCCGCGGAGTGAACAAACTCTTGTGTCCTACCTTAAATTTGCCTCGGAATGCCAAGTGGATTTTGTAACCATTAAACTTTTTCGGGTCGCATGCTCGAGTACCTCGATCCGTGATCCAGAACCTTTAGAATTTTATCTGAACTTGGTTTACCGTTGAATATCTTTATGAATCTCCTGCTGAGTGAACCCAATCTTTATTCGAGACAACTTTCTGTATTCGCAGCGCAGCTCCGAAGGAGGGGGAAGTAGTCGACCCATGTCTTGTATTTGTGGCGAAGCTCCCTAGGGGCGGGCGGCGGTCGACCCACACCCTGTTACTGCAGAGTGGGACGGAGCGCACATTGTATTTGTGGCGAAGCTCTCCAGGAGAAGGGGGCAGTCGACCCATACTTCGTTACTGTAGAGCGGGATGAATCGCGCATTGTATTTGTGGCGAAGCTCTCCAGGAGAAGGTGGCAGTCGACCTGCCTCTCGTTGTCCTTGAGGATTGAGATGTGTTTGGGAGAACTTAGGCGAGTACTGGACTGCAGCTAAGCCCCCGAGTGAGAGGATCGCTCTCCACTCGGTAGGATTTTTTCAAACCTAGGCGAGTGCCTGACTGCAGCTAAGTCCTCAAGTGAGTGGACTTAGGCGAGTAACGGACCTCAGCTAAGCCCCCGAGTGGGACGACTGCTCTCCACTCGGTAGGATTTTTTCAAACTTAGGCGAGTGTCTGACTGCAGCTAAGTTCTCAAGTGAGAGAACTTAGGCGAGTACTGGACCGCAGCTAAGCCCCTGAGTGGGAGGACCGCTCTCCACTCGGTAGGATTTTTTCAAACTTAGGCGAGTGCTTGACCG
>NC_041384.1:409438138-409488015 GCF_002162155.2 Triticum dicoccoides
AGTGAGGGAACTTAGGCGAGTACTGGACCACAGCTAAGCCCCCGAGTGGGAGGACTGCTCTCCACTCGGTAGGATTTTTTCAAACTTAGGCGAGTGCTTGACTGCAGCTAAGTCCTCAAGTGAGGGAACTTAGGCGAGTACTGGACTGCAGCTAAGCCTCCGAGTGGGAGGGTTGTTCTCCACTCGGTAGGATGTTTCAAACTTAGGCGAGTGCCTGACTGCAACTAAGTCTCTGAGTGGGAGAACTTAGGCGAGTACTGGACTGCAGCTAAGCCCCTGAGTGGGAGGGTTGCTCTCCACTCGGTAGGATTTTTCAAACTTAGGCGAAACGGATTCGCAGCTAAGCCACCCGCTGGGGGATTTCTTACGCAAACAAAAACAATAATAATCACTAGGAAAATTATAACGCTCTTGTCTTTTGATAAATAAACTACATGAGTTTTTCTTATTACATCTCATCCGAGTGAGAATTCAAGTATAAAAGGGGCGGAGTAGCTCCGCGTTCCAGGCTCGTGGCTCATCAATTTGGCGATCGACATTGTAGAGGTGGTATGCTCCATTGTGGAGGACTCTGGTGACTATGAAGGGGCCTTCCGAAGTAGGAGCAAGCTTGTGTGGTTTCTGCTGATCCACTCGAAGGACTAAGTCTCCTTCTTGGAAGGCTCAACTTTTCATGTTTCTGGCATGGAATCGACGCAAGTCTTGCTGATAGATGGTTGATCGGATCAGGGCCATTTCTCTTTCTTCTTCTAGGAGGTCGACTGCGTCCTGCCGGGCTTGTTCTGCTTCATCTTCTGAGTAGAGCTCGACTCTGGGAGCATTGTGAAGCAGGTCACTCGGTAAGACTGCCTTGGCTCTGTAGACCAGAAAGAATGGGGTTCTTCCGGTCGATCGATTCGGGGTTGTCCTCAATCCCCAAAGGACTGATAGGAGCTCGTTGACCCATGCACCTACTGCGTGCTTGAGATCGCGCATCAATCGGGGTTTCAGTCCTTTGAGAATTAGGCCATTTGCCCTTTCTGCTTGTCCATTCGACTGGGGGTGAGCGACCGAAGCATAGTCGACCCGAGTGCCCTGAGAGGCGCAAAAGGCCCTGAACTCGTCGGAATCGAAGTTTGACCCATTTTCCATGATGACACTGTGAGGAACTCCATATCTGAATATCAACTCTCTGATGAAACTGATAGCGGTGCAAGCATCGAGATTCTTGATAGGCTTGGCTTCAATCCATGTGGTGAACTTGTCGACTGCTACCAGCACATGAGTGAAGCCGCTCCTGCCTGTTCTTAGTGGCCCAACCATGTCCAGCCCCCAAACAGCGAAGGGCCAGACGAGTAGAATGGTTTTCAGGGCTGACGCGGGCTTGTGTGGCATATTGGAGTAATACTGACACCCTTCACATTTGTCGACTATCTCTTTAGCCATCTCATTGGCCCTTGGCCAGTAGAACCCCACTCGGTATGCTTTAGCCACAATGGTCCGAGAGGACGCATGATGACCACAGGTCCTCGAGTGGATATCGTTCAGGATCATCTGACCTTCTTCTGGTGTGATACACTTCTGGCTGACCCCAGTCGCGCTTTCCCTATATAACTGTCCCTTTATGACTGTAAAGGCCTTGGATCGACGGACGATCTGTCGAGCCTCTTCCTTGTCTTCTGGGAGTTCTTTCCTTAGGATGTACGCGATGTATAGTTCTGCCCAGATGGGAGTGATAACCAGCACTTCCATTATCAGATCGACCACAGCTGGAACTTCAACTCCAGTTGGATCCGTGGTGCTTTTTGGCTGCGGGGCCTCTTCCGTGAAGGGATCCTCCTGGACTGATGGTGTGTGGATGTGCTCCAAAAACACATTGCTGGGAATGGCTTCTCTTTTGGAACCTATTTTTGCCAAATCATCAGCTACTTGATTTTTCAGTCGGGGTATGTGATGAAGCTCTAACCCCTCGAATTTCTTCTCCAGCTTTCTCACTGTATTGCAATAACCAGTCATGGCTGGACTTCTGACATCCCACTCCTTCATCACCTGATTAACCACCAAATCTGAGTCGCCATAGACCATGAGGCGACGGACGCCGAGTGAGATGGCCATGGGCAACCCATATAAAAGTGCTTCATATTCTGCCTCATTATTGGAGGAATCAAAATGGATTTGAAGAACATATCTGAGTTTATCTCCTCTGGGGGAGACCATGCTTTACATTCAAAGTTCAGCGCCCAGTATATTATATTTCTGAAGTCTTGACCCCATCGAAGCAAAGATATCCTCACTATCAGAAGCTTGTATATGGGATTCATATGACCACCAAGAAAGTTGCTCACTACTTCTCTGATCATTCCATTACAGTCGTCAGCGACGCTCCATTATCAGAGATCCTGCATAACAGGGATGCAACTGGTCGAGTGGCAAAATGGGTGATTGAACTCCTTCCCCTTGATATCAAGTTTGAGGCGAAGAAGGCTATCAAGTCCCAAGCAATCGCAGATTTCGTCGCCGAGTGGATTGTACAGCAGCTGCCGACTCAGATTCACTTGGAGCATTGGACTATGTTTTTTGACGGCTCCAAGATGTTGAGTGGAACCACTTGATAGCCTTCTTTGCCTCAAACTTGATATCAAGGGGAAGGAGTTCAATCGCCCATTTTGCCACTCGACCAGTTGCATCCCTGTTATGCAGGATCTCTGATAATGGAGCGTCGCTGACGACTGTAATGGAATGATCAGAGAAGTAGTGAGCAACTTTCTTGGTGGTCATATAAATCCCATATACAAGCTTCTGATAGTGAGGATATCTTTGCTTCAATGGGGTCAAGACTTCAGAAATATAATATACTGGGTGCTGAACTTTGAAGGTTTTCCCTTCTTCTTCCCGCTCGACCGTAAGTACCGTACTGATGACTTGTCCTGTGGCTGCAATGTAAAGCAGCAAAGGCTCTTTGCTGATTGGGGCAGCAAGCACCGGCTGGCTGGAGAGCAGAGCTTTGAGCTCTGCAAACGCTGCATCAGCTTCGGGCGTCCACTCGAACTTGTCGGACTTCTTCATCAATCGGTAAAGAGGTAATGCCTTTTCGCCGAGATGAGATATGAATTGACTTAGGGCGGCCAAACAACCAGTAAGCTTCTGGACATCGTGCACTCGCACAGGGCTTTTCATTCGGAGTATAGTGCCAACTTTTTCTGGATTGGCGTCGATTCCCCGTTCAGAAACGAGAAAACCGAGTAACTTTCCGCCAGGGACTCCAAATGTACACTTTGATGGATTAAGCTTGATATCATACCTCCTGAGGTTGGCAAAGGTTTCAGCAAGGTGAGTCAGCAGGTCGGAACCCTTCCGTGACTTGACCACAATATCATCCATGTATGCTTCCACGTTCCGACTGATTTGAGTGAGTAAACACTTCTGAATCATCCTCATGAATGTGGCTCCGGCATTCTTGAGGGCGAACAGCATGGTAACATAACAGAAGCACCCGAATGGAGTGATGAAAGCTATCTTGATCTCATCAGGTCCATACAGACGGATCTGATGGTACCCGGAATAGGCGTCTAAGAAAGACAGTCGCTCACATCCCGCAGTCGAGTCGACTATCTGGTCGATGCGGGGGAGAGGAAAATGATCTTTCGGGCAGGGCTGATTGATATGTTTAAAGTCAATGCACATGCGAAGTGACTTTTCCTTCTTGGGGACCATGACAACGTTGGCGAGCCACTCGGAGTGGTAGATTTCTCGGATGAACTCCGCTGCTAAGAGCCGAGCCACCTCTTCGCCAATAGCTTTTCTCTTTTGGACGGCGGACCGTTGAAGGTGTTCCTTGACAGGTTTTCCTTTTGAGTCGACTCTCAGGCGATGCTCAGCCAGCTCCCTAGGAACACCTGGCATGTTAGAAGCCTTCCATGCGAAGATGTCCCAGTTCTCATGGAGGAACTGGATGAGCGCTTCTTCCTATTTGGAGTCGAGTGTTGTCGAGATATGAGTCAGGGGCGGCGCTGGGGTCGGTCGGGTGGATGTGAGCTATCTTTGTGTCGCCAGTCGACTAGAAAGCTGACTCTGTAGCGGGCTTCTTGGCTCGCAACAGATCACTCGGGTCTGCAGTCTTCTGGAATTCCTGTAACTCCACCACTGCCATCTGTGCGTCGGCGATCTTCGAACCCTTCTGAAAACATTCTTCCGCTTTCTTCCGATTGCCCGTAATGGTGATCACACCTTTGGGGCCAGGCATCTTCAATTTGAGATACACGTAACATGGTCGGGCCATGAAGCGTGCATAAGCCGGCCTGCCCAAAATAGCGTGATAGGCACTCTGAAAGTCTACAACTTCAAATGTCAATTTTTCTTTGCGGTAATTCTTGGAATCACCGAAAACCACATCAAGAGCAATCTGGCCGAGTGATTCAGCCTTCTTCCCAGGAATGACTCCATGGAAGCTCATGTTGCTGGCACTGAGTCTGGACATCGGAATGCCCATCCCCTTCAACGTTTCAGCGTATAATATGTTCAAACCACTGCCACCATCCATCAGGACTTTGGTCAGTCGAGTGCCTTCAACAACTGGGTCGACCACCAAAGCTTGCCTCCCAAGGGTGGCGATGTGCGTTGGGTGGTCGGACTGGTCGAATGTTATGGCAGTCTGAGACCATTTCAGGTAACTAGGTGTCGCCGGAGCGACCATATTCACCTCTCGGTTAATAACTTTCAGTCGACTTTTGCTCTCAACGTCAGCAAAAATCATCAGGGTGGAATTGACTTGAGGGTATCCGTCATCACTGTCCTCTTTGTCCTCGACCTTGTCTAACTCCTTTTCCTTTCCCTTGGGCTTCTTGCCCTGGAACTGCTGGATCAAGAGTCGACACTGTCGAGTGGTATGTTTCGGGTAAATAAAATTACCCTCTTCATCTTTCTTCATGTGGACGAGACACGGTAAGTCCAACACATCATTTCCCTCCTGGTCTTTAACCTTTTTGGGGTTCCAAGGCCCTTTAGGTTTCCCTTTAGACTTTCCTTGGGCCAAAGCTAAGGCTTCCCCGGGAGCCGCTGGTTCGGCTTTCCGCTTCTGTTTCCGACTGGAATTACCTCCGGTTTCTTGGGCGACTGACTTGAGCTTGCCACTCCTGAGTCGATCCTCATCTTCGCCGTTAGCGTACTTGGTGGCAATCTCCATCATCCGATTCAGGGACATATCTCCAGTTCGACCGAATTTCAGATTCAGTTCTCTGTATTTGACGCCTTCCTTGAAGGCACAAACTGCTTGGTGGTCAGGCACGTTCTCCACCGAGTGATGTAACGTGATCCATCTCTGGATGTAATCCCTCAAAGTTTCATTCGGCTTTTGCACACAGGACCGCAATTCCGTCAGTCATGCCAGTCGCTTGCATGTGCCTTCGAATGTGGTGACGAACACTCGGGAGAGATCTTCCCAAGTGTAAATGCTGCTAGGTGCTAACTGGTTTAGCCACGCTCTGGCCGAGCCCTCCAACATGAGAGGCAGGTGCTTCATGGCCACTTCATCATTGCCGCCGCCAATCTGGACGGCCACTCGGTAGTCCTGAAGCCAAGTATCGGGCTTGGACTCACGAGTGAACTTACTGACTCCGGTCGCCAACCTGAAATTGGGAGGAATCACAGCAGCCCTGATGGCTCTACTAAAGCACTCTGGCCCCGAAACATGTACTTTGCTGCTGGCAGGCGCATCCCTGTCGTGGCCTTCTCGGTGAGCCCTGTTCCTGTCGACCAGACCTTGGACGAGGATGGATCTCGCGTCAAAGCCTGGCCCTCTGGGGTCGACTGGAATCCTTCGCTCACCACTATGAGGGCGCCTGTCATCCTGCTGGCGAGGCACATACGACCCGCTCCTAGGGGAAGGCGTGGGCACTCGACGTCGACTGTCATGATCGACTCGGTGATCATACTGCTCATGGTTCCCATACTGGTCACGCCGGTCTCCATGTCCCTCACGCCTCGGGGGCGATCTCGGGCTGTGAGCCGACTAGACTGTGTCTGCAGCAACGGATCTGCTGTGAATTCTGTTCCGTGTCTGAGAAACAGCGGAATTCTGATCTCCTGCTGCCCAGAGTAACGCTCTGATCTGCAGCAAGCCTCTGCCGGCCTCCAACTGGGAAGGCTGAATCGACTCCGCTATACGGGCCGCAGCTGCTAAATTCTGAATCGGAGTCCGATATACCTGCGGGGGCGGGAAGAGCTGACGTCGACTGGATTCGGGAACCCGTTGTCGCGCCCGCTCGTCGAGTGCTCACTGGAGGTTCTCTTGTCGAGTGCGCTCGGCCAAGTTTGCCAGGCGCGCGTCCTCCAAGGCGCGAGCCTCGGGGGTTTCTCCAACGATAGGAGTGTGCAGCGCATCCATGTTCCGGCAGCGAAGTTCTTCTCTTTGCAGCGACGTGAGAGGCTCGGGAAGATACTCCTCATGGGGACGCGATGGGTCGCCTCCTCCTGTGCCTCCGTCGGTGCGGGTAAAACCGGGGGGACTGGGCGGTCCATCGACCATCAGAACCTCTGCCGCCGGATCGCTACTGTCGCACTCAGATGCAGTCTCTTCGGAGCCAGTCGACAGGTCGAACAGGCCATAGAGGGATTCGCCGGGCTCGATCGCCGCGACTTGAGGGATGGACGACTGACGGGCCACCGCGTGTCTCACCCACCGCTGAAGTCTCGACCGACCGGAGTGCTTGCGCCGGCAGGAAACGGGGAAGGAGGACAACACAAGAGCCAACCTGTAGGGGGTCGACGGTTGCCGCAGGAGAACACCGCGGACGCACGCGCTAAAGTGCGTTGCCCCGCGGACAGGGAGTGAGTCCACGTCGAGCGGAGCCTCCTGAAGCCAGGCGGAGTCATCAGCGATGAACGTGAGCGCGCCGAGACGGATCTCGTGGCCCTCCACCCAAACTCCATCAGAAACCATGATGATTCGGGTCGGAAAAGATCGCAACTCCTCCAACAAAACGCTAAAACATCGGCCCCAAGGTGGGCGCCAACTGTCGTGGTTCTCTGTCTGATAGTAATGTAGGGGGGTAAGTATGGAGAGGCGAGATCTTAGCTATGGAGAAGTTGTAAGGATGCAAGGTTTACGAGTTCAGGCCCTTCTCGGAAGAAGTAATAATCCTGCGTCTCGGAGCCCGGAGGCGGTCGACTGGATTATGTGAGTATGAGTTACAGAGGTGTGAACCCTTGTCTCGGAGGAGGGGGTGGCTTATATAGAGTACGCCAGGACCCCAGCCAGCCCACGTTACGAAGGGTTCAATGTACATTAAGGCAGGGCGTTACTGGTAACGCTAGTAATAAAGTGCTATGATGATCATAAAAGCTATTTAATGACCGACTATTAGCGTGTGGGGTGACTTTAGGTCTCCTGGCCGTCGAGTGGTTGGATCTTAGTCGAGTGATCGCTTCTTGGTCGAGTGACTTTGAGTCTGTCGAGTGGAACACCTTCAAGTCGATTGAAAGGTGATTTCTTCTAGAGATGTCCTTGGGTAGGGTAGTTAGGACAGGTCCATGACCCTTCCCTAGGTACATAGCTTCATCACCACCTACCCGAGATCCCCCCTTCTTATTCCTTGACATTCCCCTAGATGGGAGAAGGGTTTCCCCTCTGGTCTATGGCCTCCATGGCGGCGGAGGGCGCAGAGCCCCTCCGAGATTGGATCTATCTCTCTGTTTCCTTCTGTTTCTACGCTCTGAGATTCTGTCCTTTCACCGTTTCTTAAATTCTCAGAGATCCGTAACTCCAATTGGCTGAAATTTTAACACGGTTTTTATGCGGATAGTAGCTTTCGTGAAAGAAGGGCACCAACCGCCTTACATGGTGACCACAAGGGCCCAGGGTGCGCCCCCTGCCTTGTGGCCCCCTCGGGTATCGTCTCACATTGATTCTTTTTCCAAAAAATTACATATATTCCAAAAAAATCTCTATGAGTTTTTATCGCGTTTGGACTCTGTTTGATATGGATTTTCTGCGAAATAAAAAACATGCAACAAACAGGAACTGGCACTAGGCACCGGATAGATATGTTAGTCCCAAAAACAGTATAAAAAGTTGCCAAAAGTGTATGAAAGTTGTATTAATATTGGCATGGAAAAATAAAAAATTATAGATACGACGGAGACGTACCATGCTGCTTGACGAAGAGTGTTTGATGTCGGTGTACTTGAGTTGTCGGAGGAATGTTGACTCGAGTGGCTCCGCCTTGAGTAGGACGAAGTGGTTGAAGTGCGGTTGACCAACAAGGCACGAATCTCGTCCATTCTTGTGTTGTTCTCTTGTTTTTTTTCATCGAGCTTGTTGTCAAAGTATTCTCTTGTATGTTGCTCGAAGAGACGCAAGTCGGTGGTGAGATTGCCGATGCGGTCGCTCAATGCTTGTTGTTCTTGATGCAAAGCTCGTTGTGCACCGAAGAGGTGGCTCTTGGTTACGTAGGAGGTCAAGTCGTCATCTTGCTCGATGAAGAGTGGGTTGGTAGAAGAACTTGGCCTATCCATCATTGCAAGTAAACGTGGGAGTGGAAGAAGAAAAGAACTACACAAAATGTACCTTGACCAATGTTGAAGATGGATCAATGACTACTCAAATGCGTAACAAGGGAATAGCACAAATGGTACCAATTCTTGTCGATTCTCACACCTACACAAGTAAAAGCTTATGGCGGAGCTCGGTTAAGATGGTGGCACAAAATTTATGCAATTGTTAGTGAGACTCAATAATGTTGGAAAAGATTCACAAATTTGTGAATGCAACAAGTAGACCAATAGCAAATAGTAGTACACAGAAACACACACATGGATAGATAAATGGAGTCGTGCAACCAAGGAGTGAGCCAAAATGTGGAATCCACGAAAGTGCTCTTGTTGCACAACTCTAGAGAGACGCTAGCACGATTGCACAATAGGCGGATATGAAACTTGTGCACAACCTATAAAGCAAAAATGCTATGACTTCTATCCCAAGTAATGAATGCTATATGTATGGTGTTCCTATGATATGATCCAAGATGATCCAGTATGACAATCTTAAGGTAGTATGATGCTATGGTTCTTGCTTAAAATCTCTTTGCTTATATTTTCCTTTTGCTTAAAAGCTTTTTTGGCTCTTTGCCTTTTGATCTCTTCCTTTGCAAAACTTCACGAACCAAGATAGCAATTGTGTATATGCGATGACAACCTTGTGACACAAGAGATGATACCAAGATATGTACAAAGATGATATGGTATGTATGCAATGGGAAACTGTGATCACTAATGTGCACAAGTAACATTGCCGACAATACTCAATGGCTAGTCTCGATAGGAAAGGTATGCAAAATGGGCTATGGGTTATCAATGCAATGGCAAGAATGATGATATACCTCAATACCAAGAAGATGTGGGAGTTACCGTTCGTCGTATGCCGAGTGTAAGAAACAACGGATGATGGTATGACAATGCCGATGATGAAGATGAGTGTCGGTGATGTCGATGACAACCGTCCCGAAGTAGTCGAAACACGTTAGGACACGGAAACCTCAACTCAAATTCTCAAAGACCAAAACGTGTCAAAATTTGACGGTGTGTGTAGCGGGTAAGCAATGGTGGTTGCGGAAAGCAGTGGTAGTTTGACAAGTGGAGTTATCGGAGTGTTGGTACGGAATGTGGTATTGGAGTGTGTATGCAGAAGTAGGAATGGAGTGGCAATGCGGAAATGTGGGGCGGTGTTTGAAAATTTTCAGGCGAAAAATTTCAGTGTCGCTAGGGAACGTCGGACGTCCGGTGGTGGTTGGACGACCGGTAGTCGTCGGACGTCCGGAGACTGTCGGACCTCCGGTACCTGGGCGATTTCGGGCACGAGATGAACTTCTAGGGTTCATGGTGGGGGCAAAATTGGACGAATTTGTGGATGAAAATGGTGGAGATGGTGGGGAAAAGCTCGATCCACTCATGGCAAAGCAAATCCATGGATCAAATCCAACAAAACTTCATCATGCCAACAAATCACAAGAAAAATTGGGAGGCTATTTTTGTGAGGATTTTCGAATTTGGGGAAGAACACAACAAAACAAGGCTCGAAAACAAGGGTAGGGGCTCCAAATTCGTGATCAACCAAGGCTCATGATACCAAGATGATGTAGGGTGGAAACCTTAGGGCCGATCTTTCACGATTTGGAGGTGATCCTACGAAGAACACAAAGAATGCAAGGGAAAAACACAAGAGGAATCACTCAAACCAACAAGATTCAATTACACATGTGCTAGATCCTCGAAACACAAATAGATACACGATCCACGATCAACAAGGGACGATACAAGTAACAAGTTCTCTGTGAGGAGGTCTTGAGGGTCTTCCCGTTAGGGGTCTTGAGTCCACTTGGGGGATCTTCTCCGTAGAGGTCATGAACTCCGATGGAGAAGGGATCAAGTGGATGAGCAAAGCTCTATGTCTCAAATAAGCTATCACATTGCTAACCCTAGAAAGCGCGAGGAGGAGGAGTACATATAGTCTAAGGGGGCGAAGGGGTACATGGGCCTCGGCCAAAGACGCTGCGCACAGACAGGCGTCGGTCGTTCGGACGTTGTCGGGCGTCCGGTGGCTCGCGAGGGTCCGAACGTCTGGAAGAGGTCGGACGCCCGACATTTTGGCTCGGGTCTGGTGGTGTCAGATTTCCGGAGACAGTCGGTCGTTCGGAGGCTTCAGACTTGCGATAATTTCCCTTCTGTTGGGTGACACCGGATGTCCGGAGGGGCTCAGTCGTCTGGTCGCTGGGGTGTGTCAGACATCCGATCTGCATCGGTTATCCGACCGCTGTAGCGTGCGCAGGTGGGACTTGGCTGGCTAGCTAGCGCTTCCAGGCATCGGACGTCCGGTCCAGATCGGTCGTCCGGTGGTTGTAGACTTCCGACAGCTCTTCTTCTTGTTCCTTGTACTTGGTGGCCTCGCCGTCTTGTCCGTTGGGTGTCGCTGATCCGTGGCCTTCCTCCAAACACCTGATCACACATAGGGTTTCCGCTTGAGGTAGTAAGCATGTCTCACATGTAGGAAGTGGTAGTTCGGAGAGGAGTGAGTTCACCTTATCTTCGATAGACTTTGCTCGAGCTATTGTCATTGGTCCGAGTGGTATCGTGCGGGACGTAGGTAGGTCCATGGGGATGACCTTAGGATGCTCCGCATTAATAAGGGAGGCCACTGCCGCTTGGGTCCCACGAAGGGCACCGCCATAGAATCGCCGGATTGCACAACCAGTGACTTGCCCGCTCCACGAGGGCGTAGGCCAAGGCAGCCGTCTTTCTCGCCCCAAAAACTAACTCTGATGCGTGCTTCGTAGCTGCGGAGGAGGCTACTCTTCACCTCCCACTAAAGCGTATCCGTCCGAGGCTCACGATATTATGATGAGCGGGCTACCGGAGATACGGAAGACATTCGTGGTAATGGAGATCCGCCACGGTGGCATTAGACTAGTTTTAGCCAATTCTGATATAGTTCATTTAAAATATGTTTTTTTCGAAAGGATGATAAACCCCCAGCCTGTGCATCTGGACGATGCATGCAACCATCTTATTAATTATTCAAAGAGACCATACAAAGTAATACATATGTGAATCTGAAGCCACCATCTAGGCTACACATGTTGATACTCCAATCCCATTGATGAAGGTGTGCCGAATATCCGGACGTAATACCAAACGGACATCGCACCAAACCCTAACATCTAAACTCGGATGCCCCAGCCCTGCCACATACTGGGACTGGGCCCCATACCGGACCGACGCACTCTTAGAGGATGCCGCCGCCATCTTCCACTAGTCCATCTCCAGAGCAGCAACTAACCCATCGACCTTGCCTGGCCTGCCATCGACGCCACCACGACGCCAGTAAACTCCACCATCCTGCACGAATCCGTCCACACACGTCCGTCGCTGAACCTCCGTAGCACCATGCCACCGGGATCTGCCATCGGCCTTGCGGTGGATGAGACACCGCTCTTCGGCTTGTCCCATCCAACTAGCACTTGCTCCAAAACGATGCCCTCGGGAGGGACAACGACATCAAATTACCATCATCGTCCGATCCAGTAGATCCATATCTAGGGTTTCCCCCAGAGCATCACGAGTGGAGTGCCACGACTTGCAACAACGATGCCTCGAGAAGGGAACGACGTCATAGATGCCGCCATCGTCCGCCATGATCGAAGTCGGCACGATTTTCACCGGAAGTCGCGTCCTCCAACATCGCAACTGGCTGGAACCGAACGGAGCCTCATCGTGGAGACGAGGGCCGCTGGTGGGAAGCCTCCACCCGCCCCTCTCCAGTCCTCCTTGCGCCACCGCCAACCAAGGCCGTACCGAGACAAATCTGGACACGACGCCAGATCCGCAGCCATTAGGGCCACCCATGTACCCGCGGCCGCCACACTGCCGGCCATGTAATTTCCCATCGCCACCGCGCAGCAGGGGCGCCGCCCGGACTGCCTTCCCCGGCCTCCCCACATAAGACGCCGCCTCCGTCTCACCGGAACTGCCACAACGACCACCCGCCCTGGATCGTGCAGGGCTCGCCACCACCATGGCCCTTGCCAGAGGAAGCGGCGGCTGGGGATGGAGGAGCATTGAGGGGCTGGCGACGCGGGATCGGGGGCCCCTGGTGCCGCGCGAGGGGAGGAGACGTGAGGGGAGGGGAGTTGTCCTCCAATAGATAAATGAGGTCCAGTTTTATGAAAATCATTCAATTTGTGTGTAATTCATCCAATTTATTGAAAGCCGGCTTAAAATGTATGTGGATAATTTTGGGTGGCCGGTTCTGGATTAGTGTTTGTGGACTGGTCCCCGATTTGTGGACGGATGCGGTGCCTGGTTTACAGGTTAGGAGATGCCTTTAGCCATACCTGTTTCATGATTTGAAATGATGAAGCGGCGTAAATCTTTCGAGTGAAGACCAAACCTAGATAAAATAAACGTGGATAGAGACGGGAGCGAGAGCGAGAGTGAGAGCGCCCACGACGGTTGCCACTCCGGCGCCGTCATCCACCCTTCTCGCCGACTGCCACCGCGGCACCGGCGTCCACCCATCACGCCCATGGCCTCTAGTTCTTGCAGCCCCCATTCCGTCTCCTCGGCGCCTCGGTCGGAGCAACCGGTGGTGTCGGGGCTGGGCTTGTCGGCGTCTGTCGGATTTGCGCACTCTTCCTCGGCGGGTGACGCGCAGGCGGATGGAGGCGCTCCGGCCTAGGCGGTGAGCTGGCGCAGACCGGGACCGTCACGCAAAGCCATGTGGCAGCGGCGCCGCATGCTTCGGCGCTAGCAGGAGGCTGGTCCCCCGGGCAGGGCGGCGTCCCCGTCGTCCATGGAGTTGAGGAGGCAGATCCCGCCGGACCTCCACGGCCTCCGCTTCTGGTATTTCAAAGAGGGGCACAGGCACCTGGACTGCATCAACGAGCCGTTGTGCATCCGCTGCGGGGGCGCCGGCCATGTGTCTTCACAGAGAGCCCCGCAGTCCCATCTCAGCGGAGGAGTTGCGCCGTGCATTGATTGCGAAGGTGGCCTCGGGGGCGGCGGTGCTGCATCACGCGCCGGCCATGCAGAGGAGATTGTCGGAGCCTAGGTAGAGCGCGCCAGGGGCCGCTCTCGCCAGTCATGCCCAATCTCTTCCCCATGATGTTGAGCGCGCCACCGCCAAGGGCTCCGGCGGAGATCTGTGTCATGCAGAGGCCGGAGGGGATGGATGATCTCGAGTGCAGGCTTCAACTCGCGGTGGTCATGTGCATCGGTGGTACCAGGCCGCTGGACTCTTGCGAGGATGCGGCTGCGGCGATCTGTGTGCAGCTAGACATCCCAAGGTTCTGTTTTTCTGTTCACAAGTCGCATCCAGAGGACTTTTTGGTGGTCTTTGCTTCACACGAGCTCAAGAACAGGGCTTTGGCAGTTCCTTCTATTGATCACAGTGGTTTCAAGCTACTCACCAGGCCATGGCTGCGGCAGGCGCATGCTACATCTATGCTGATGCGGGTTCAGGTCGATATCTTGATCGAGGGGGTGCCACCACACGCATGGTCCATGGACACGGCGGCGGAGCTCCTGGGCAGTGCTTGTCTGATTGACAGTCTGGCCCCGGAGACGGAGAGCAGGGAGGACATGTCCCTCTTCAAGCTCAGGGCATGGTGCATGGACCCGGAGGAGGTGCCTATGTTCAGGAGGCTTTGGGTGCCGGAGCCGCCGGCGATGACGAATGCGGGAGCGTACCGGCCATCGTTTTGCCAGCTTCTAGAGTATCCGATCTTCGTCCACATCGGGCGGATGAGAAGGGCGTCGGGCTCTTGCAGTGGTAGCAGGCAGAGTGGGCTGCCTGACAGCTCGAGCGGCGCCTCCATGGGTGGCGATTGGGTGGTGCAGCCATGGACACGCAGGGTTCGTGAAAACAGGGGAGATGGCTGGCATTCGCAAAACCCGGCCGCCGGAGCTGGAGGAGGCGATGGGTGAACATACCGGGCTGTTCTGGAAGGCAGAGTGGGTCCATCCAGCTGGCGCCTACCGTGCATTGGGTTGGTCAGACAGGCTGACGCATCGGATCAGGTGGGGCCGCAGGGAGACCTGTCTTCAGCGGTCCTGAGGCGTTCAAACGAATTGGCTGGGGCCCGGTCGGGCCAGTGGATACAACGGTGACCGCTAATAGGAGGGAAGCTGGTCTCCGGCTGGGGCCAGAGGCAGAGAGGACAACATTGGTTCTAAGGCATTCAAATGATTTGACCGTGGGCCCGGTCATTCTAGAGGCTACGGTGGAGACTACTGATGGGAGGGGCTCTCATCCCCAGCAGGGTTCAGAGACAGATATGGTTCTAATGTTGAGGCCGGTGGTCGAAAAGGATGCCAGACCGGATCCCGATGGAATCATACAGCCGGCCATAGCGGGAGGGACGTTGAGGGCGACCAACAACCAGACTATTAAGGGCAAATAAATCGTGGTGGGGTCTGCGGTGTCGCCGAGGCCAGAGAATCAGCTGCGCGCGGCCCTAGAGGGCTTGGATCTGCTGTAGCACCAGGTAGACCCGGTGGGGAACATAAGACGGTATAGCTGCGCACGGCCGAGGGCAACAGCACAGATCGGGCGTAGGAGATCCAGGGAGACCAGGAGGGCCCGGTGTTCCCGTGTTCTCATAGGCCATCAACAGAAGGTTGGGAGCTGGTGGGCGAGCTGATTGGAGCGATTGTCGAGGAGGTGGAGCCACTCTAGGCAACAGTGGAGACCACTAGGGTGGAGAAACAGGTGGGCCAAACACTTCCAGACCCCACGGGGATTGATGGGACTACGTCGCGGGCTCATGCATGCGAGGTGCAAAAAATGCATGGCGCATAGATGGTGCTGCATGGACACGTCCACTTGGTGCTACAAGTGGAGAGAAATTTGTCTGAGAAAGAAGTTGAGGCACTTGGCAACATCAAGTCATTATGTGCGGGGCTACTGAAAAGGCTTGCACCACCGCTCCTGAAAGGAGATAGAGGGAGCGCGCAGTACGCGTGCAGGACAAGACCCTTTCACGCCACGACAAACTAAAAGATGGGTGTGCTCCTCGGGTGCATCCAAGACTAAGGCCACGGCGGCTGAAAATGTACTGCTCAAGGCTCTGGGGATCGCCAGCAATGATTTGGCAGTCTCAGATGACTCGCTAGGTCAGCTGCGGGCCCTCTTTGATTCCCCTATGCAAGAGAAGCATCTACGTGCGATAGCGGCTATCTTCGGAAAGATTATGCCCATTAACCTCAACTGCGAGATGGAGCAGGCAGTGAGGCTGTCGTCTTAGTGGGAGTTAGTAGTTACCAGGAGTCGTTCAGTTCCTGATGTCGTACACATCCATGGAGATGGTATGTTGGAACATCAGGGGGCTCAACAGCCCTGTGAGGAGAAAAACACTTAGGGAGTTTGTAGCCACGATGCGAGCTTCCATTATCTGTATCCTGGAGACAAAACTAGAAAGGGTGGATAAATTCCCCATAATGCAATGTCTTAGACCCTCGTACGATGGGTTTATGTATCTACCTGTGTCCGACACGAGAGGAGGTATCTTTGTGGGATGGGATTCCACGAAGGCACAAATTTCTAACTACGTTCGTGACACCAACTTCCTCACGGGGTATGTCACTCCTATTGACGGACCTAGCTGGTGGCTATCAGTGGTATATGGACCGCAGGACAACGCGCATAAAATTCAGTTCTTGGAGGAGCTATCTGCTCGACGGCTCTTATGCCCGGGAGCATGGCTGGCAATAGGAGATTTTAATCCAATCCTCAATTCCTCTGACAAAAGCAACAACAGGATTGACCGTAGAATGATGAGGAAGTTCAAACGGTTCATAGATGATAATGCTCTCAAGGAGCTATTTTTGCATGGGAGAAAATACACGTGGACCAGTGAGAGGGAAGCGCCAACCTCACTAAGATTGACAGAGCCTTTGTCTCGGTGGACTGGGAGCTGGACCATCCGGATTGCTTGCTACAGGCCTTGTCATCCTCAGTTTCAGACCACTGTCCGCTGTTCTTGGCCCTAGAAGAGCACATGCAGGCGAAGAGGAGGTTTAGATTTGAGATGTTCTGGGTCAAGCTGGAGGGATTTTTGGATGAAGTAAAGGAAGCATGGGTTTGTGCTGAGGAGATCATGGATCCATTCCATAGGCTTGATGTGCTGCTCCGAAACACTACTAGACATCTCACTGCCTGGGCTCAGAGGAAGAGGGTAACATCAAGCTTCAGATTGCTTGCGCCAACTTGGTCATTTTGAGGTTCGATTGCGCACAGGATTTTAGGAGGCTATCGGACGGAGAGAGATGGTTGAGACCCACTCTCAAGCAGTTGGTGCTGGGGTTGGCGTCTCTTGAAAGAACGATCGCTAGACAACGATCGAGGATCAGGTACCCGCGGGATGGAGATGTGAATACCAAGCTGTTTCATCTGATTGCGAATGGGAGGAAGGCCAAGAACTTCATACAAGCATTACATGTGGACGGGCAGGTGGTGACAGACCAAAAGGGAAAGGAGGCGGCCTTCTACTTGGTGTTCCAGGAGCTGTTGGGGAAGGCATCGGCGCGAGAGCATACACTCGACCTGGAATTCTTGAACATCAATCGTCTCGATCTCTCAGAGCAGGATATGATATTCCAGGAAGAGGAAGTTTGGAATGTGATCCAAGAGATGCCCTTAGACAGAGCGTTGGAGCTGGATGGATTCATCGGCATCTTCTTCCAAAAAGCGTGGCCGATTGTCAAAGAGGATGTCATGGCAGCACTCCACAAACTGTTCATTGACAACGGAAGAGGATTTGGGACACTCAATCAGGCTCTTATCACACTAATCCCCAAGTGCCCAGAGGCATGCACTGTGAGAGACTTTCGGCCAATCCGTTTGGTCCACAGCATACCGAAGATTGCTTCGAAGTTGTTGGCCACTAGACTGTGCAAACGAATGCCGGAGCTCGTCAACGTAAACCAATCGGCTTTCATCAAGGGGCGCAACATACACGATATTTCATCCTGGTGAGACACATGGCACAAAGATTGCACAAAAGGAGGCCAAAGGGGTGCTCCTCAAGCTGGATATATCAAGAGCCTTCGACTCGCTGTCCTGACCGTTCTTGTTCGAGGTTTTAAGAGCCAAAGGTTTCTCTGAGCGTTGGCTATCTTGGGTCGCGACGCTGCTCCACACTGCCAGTTCTCGTGTGGTAGTCAATGGTTCGGCCGGGGAGAAGTTCATGCACGCATGTGGGCTGCGACAAGGAGAATCTCTCTCGCCTTTGCTCTTCGTGATAGCCATGGTTGTGCTAACTGCGATCATCATCAAGGCCAATGAAGCCTGACTGCTTAGCAAGATTAATGGATGTGAAACCACATAGAGGCTATCGTTATACGCGGACGACATCTTCTTCACAAAACCGAATGCAGTTGACATGCATTTTTGTTCAGGAGGTGCTACAGATCTTTGGCGAGGCTTCTGGCTTGTGGGTGAACTACGCAAAATCCTCTGCCATACTTATCAGAGGAGAGGAGCGGGATGAACAGCTTATTCGAAATACCATGCCCTGGAAGATGGAAAAGTTCCCTTGCAAATACCTCGGGCTGTAGCTTGCCATTAGATAGCTGACCTGTTCAGATTGGCAACCCATTATTGACACAACGCTAAAAATCATCCCAGGCTGGCAGAGAGGGCTGGTGACCAGACCGGGTAGGCTCATCTTGGTGAATCAAGTAATGAGGGCGAGACCCACGCATCATTTGATCATAGCGGATGCCCCAAAATGGGCACTGGACAGGATCGATAAAGGATGCAGAGCTTTTTTCTGGGTAGGCACGGATGAGGTAGTAGGAGGGAAGTGCGTGGTAGCATGGCAGCGAGTTTGCAGGCCAAAAAACCTTGGTGGATCGGGAGTCATTAACCTACATAAACAAGGGATTGTCCTCCGACTTCGTTGGGAATGGTTGAAGCGAACGGATAACGATAAACCATGGCAGGGTCTGCATGAGATTGTATACAAGTAGGCTTCGACGGCGTTCCAGAGCTTGGTACAATGGCGCATGGGAGATGGCGCAAAGATACTCTTTTGGAAGGATAGATGGATTGGAGGGGCGACAGTGAAGGAGCTGGCGCCCAGCTTACTGCCCAAGGTCAAAACTCGGACGATCAACAGGCGAACGGCGAAGGACGGGCTGTCTCTCCATGCTTGGATGAATGATATTGTAGGGGACATGAACACCGAGAACTTGGCGCAGTTGATAAGGCTATGCGAGGCGTTGGTGAACATCCAAATCCACCAGGGTTCGGAGGACGTGCCGTACTGGGCTTGGAACGAGTCAGGCATCTACACAGCCTCTTCCGCTTACAAGATGATGTGTGAAGGAGGTATCAAGTTTCAGCCGGCGGCAGCCATCTGGAAAAGCAAGGCACCCCTCGCTTGCCAAATCTTTATGTGGCTGGCACTTCAGTACAGGCTATGGACTTCGAAAAGGAGTGCTCGACATGGTCTTCAAGAAACAACATCGCCATGCTTTCTTTGCGATCAAGAGGAAGACACTGTGGACCACATTCTGTCTTAGTGCGTGTTCGCTAGGCAGGTGTGGTTCCTTTGCTTCGCTAGGACGGGTATTGATCTTACACTCCTACCGGATGGCAATGCTCCCTTGCAAGTTTGGTGGATGAGAGCCAAGAAGACAGTGCAAAATACCATGCGGAAGGACTTTGATTCATTTGTGATGCTCATTTCCTGGTGTTTATGGAAACAGAGGAACGACAGAGTTTTTGGTAGGGATGGCATCACAAATGAGCTAGGCAATGTGGAGTGCATCTTTAGAGAGCGTAAGCTGTGGGAATTAGCCAGTAGGAGTGAAGTGTTACATTTTTGTGAGTAGTTCCTTAGGTTTCCTACCGGAGTTCGGGAGGGCGGACGCTTATGTGAAGTGGACGCCGCTTTGTAATCTTTTGTAAATACTTTTCTATTTTCTATAAAGCTAAGGTACGCCTTTAGCGTACTCTTGAAAAAAAAAGACCCAACCTAGATTTCGGATGGTTCCGTACGACCATACAAACTAATACTATACTCTACAAAGTGCGATCGTTAGATGGATAATTTCACTATGTAAAGCTTCTACATTAAGCATGTACCCGAAGACCTGCTAATTAGCTAGCCAACGCATCTCTACCTACTGCCAGCATACATTCGATGGGCAATTAACCAGACCTGCGTGACCGTCGTGCAAAATCGCCACTGAGTTAACATTTGCGTGTAATGATAGATGCAAATTTGCACGCCTAAATATTGAAAATACGTATATAATATACACCCCGGTCCTACTCTCCTACTACAACTCGGACCGCCTGCCACCAACCAATGTCCAGGGCTATGTGTACTCTAGCTGAGTAGGTTTTTTTGTTTGTTGAGAAGATGGCTCTAGCTGAGTAGGTTGTAGCTGCCCTGGTCTATCACCTTGGATCGGTCTCCTCCGTGTCATGCCAACTCGCAAAGTGCAACACCAAATCATCTCATCATTTTTCAGCGACCACACCCTTCGCCGGCACTGCACATTTGCATTGATTGGAGAAATTATCCGAAGTCATGAGAACATCTACAGACCCCGGTTGACTAATTTGGGGCCCTATACATCGGCCGGGTGGACGCGACCGGGCGTCGTACGGGGTCAGTGACCGGACACATTCTTTTTGTCCCTTTCCACAACGACAACCTTTTTTTTAGATAAAAGGCCTTGGCCCGACTTTAAAAAAAAAGCTAGACGGCAGCGTCACATACCCGAACACCCAAACAGATAACAAGAACCGCGAATCCATCGATCAAAAGCCTAGAGCAGGCGAAAGAAGTTCCAGAGCGATACATGGCACCCTGCCATACACGGCGCGCAGGCCGGAGGGGAAAGACGAGTACGACCAAACCGATAATACCACCGCAACAGAGATCAGACGTTAGGACCCAGCCCGGAGAAGAAGGATGCCGAAGCCCGAATTTTGGCGATGAGCACGTCCAGGGCATCTCGATCGTCTTCTTTAGTCAATAATCTCCACTGCTGCAATATGATACAAGATTTGAAAAGAACGTCAGCAGGTTTAGATGGAAAGATATGCTCGATAGTAAATTTGTTCCTAGTAGTCCAAAGGGACCAACATAAGGCACCCAAGCCGACCCAGAACACCCTCTTGGTGACCCCAACCAAAACCTTGGCTAGGGTTCTAAGCTTATAGAAGGACGAGGGATTCCAAGAGACCTGAAGCCAAGATCTGACGCAACTCCAAACGAACTTAGCCAAGACACAATGGAAAAAGATGTGGTCCGAGTTTTCCAAAGCACCACAAAGGTGACAGAACTCTGATCCCGGGCCATTGCGCTTGCGAATCTGATCAGCCGCAGGAAGGCGGCCTCTGAAGGCTTGCCAAAGAAATATCTTAAGGAGGCACTTTAGACTTCCATGTGTTAGAAAATCTATTCGAGGGGGTACCTTCGATAAGCCTAGAGTAAAGATACTTGACCGAAAACCTGCCAGAAGATGAATGAGGCCAAACTACAGAATCCGGTGCCTTCGAGAGCACAGGGAAGAGGGCAGAAAGATTTTGCCAATCCTCCAACTCTTCAGGAGACAGGGAGCGGCGAAAAGCCAGATCCCAGTTATTATCCGCCACCTCCGCGATGGAGATGTCTGGTTTAGGACAGTAGGAAAACAAAACCAGGAATTGAGTAGCCAGAGGAGCATCTCCACACCACCAATCCCGCCAAAAATGAACAGAACTACCATTGCCCACGATAAACTTAACGTGCTCCAAAAAATTGGTCTGACTTTGACAAGGTTCTTCCAGAATTGAGACCCTCGTCTAGCCGAAGCAAACAGGGGGCTAGATTGAGGGAAATACTTGGCCTTGAGGATAGAATACCAAAGAGAGTCGGCCCCAGTAGTCATAATTTTCCACCACCATTTAATTAATAAGCATTTGTTCATCACCAACGTATTAATAATGCCTAAACCCCCAAGGTTCTTAGGCCAACACATAAGTTGCCACTTGACTAATCTATATTTCCGCTTATTATCCGCCGCATTCCAATAGAAGGCACCCCTGTGTTTGTCAAAGCCAGCGTGAATACCAACCGAAAGGAGATAGAAACCCATAAGGAACATAGGAAGGGATGAGAGACAGGAGTTGATTAAGGCCACCTTGCCAGCATTAGTATTGTATCTACCGCGCAATGGAAGGACCCTGTTTCCCACTTTAGCTACAGCCGGGGCAAAATCCTTAGCAAGAAGTTTAAAAGGAGAAATTGGGAGGCCCGGATATTTGAATGGAAAGGAACCTAAAGAGCAGTTAAGAAGCCTGGCCACACGCAGGGCTTCCGCATCATTCACACCAGTAACTAAAACCTCACTCCTGGAGAAGTTAATCTTCAATCCAGAGACCGCTTCGAAGCAAAGAAGGATGAATTTCAAATTGGCAATACACGCATCATCCAATTCAACCATAATGATCGTATCATCGACATACTGAAGGTGAGAAACCCCTTCCGGAAGGAGATGAGAGACCACCGGACTAATGTGACCACATTGAGTCGCCCTCGTGAGGATACAGGAAAAGGCATCGGCCACAAAATTGAAAAGGACAGGGGAAGCAGGATCCCCTTGACGAAGCCCCCTGCCATTGGCAAAAAAATTACTAATATGCCCATTCACCGAAACGGCAGTGTGGCCCCCAGTGACCAACTGCATGATACGATGCACGTAAGCTCCATCAAAACCTTTCGCGAGCAAGACCTGCTTAAGAAAAGACCAACTGACCGAGTCGTATGCTTTCTCAAAGTCTAACTTAAGAATAACCGCTTTAGAGCCCCGGGAATGCAGGTCATGCACAATTTCATGCAAAGAGAGGATACCATCTAAAATAAACCGACCCTTAATGAAAGCAGATTGGAAGGGACTAATAACTCTATGAGCAGCTGGAGAAAGGTGGTTCGTGAAGCCCTTAGCCGGGAATTTGGCAAAATTATTAATCAGAGCAATAGGACAAAATTGAGAGATTAGTTCAGCCCCCTTGACCTTGGGAATCAGAGAAATGACAGCATAGTTCAAGCGGGAAATATTGATATAGCCAAGGCAAAAACCCTGTATGACATTGCAAACCAGCTGCTTTAACTGAGGCTAGAGTTTACAAAAAAAAGGAATAGAAAAGCCGTCAGGCTCAGAGGCCGCATTAGGGTTAGCGGAGTTAACTATGTCCCAGATTTCCTGATCAGAAAGGGGGATCATCAACGCGGCGTTGTCCTCGGCCGAAACTTTTAAACCCATGTTCCAGAGAGAAGGGGAGATCGAGAGGCCTTAAGGAGGTTTCGCCTCAAGCAAAGTAGAGAAGAAGTCCCGCACGTGATTCATAATAACAGATTGGTCCGAAGACCGCACCCCATTGATGATCAGATTGTTGATACCACAACGCCTCCTCCGACCGTTCGCAATGGCAAAAAAATATGCAGTGGGGGAATCGCCCTTTAGCGTCCAGTTAAGCGTGCCCGCTGTCGCCAATACACCTCAGCCTGATGGTGCATCTGCAGTAAGGCAGCCTCGAGGTTATACCTCACAGACCACCCATCCTCGGAAAGCCCAACAGAGTCAGCATTCAAGTCTAGTGCCAAGATTTGGGTCTCGAGGAAATCTTTGGAGCGACGTTCCTCCGCCACACGGTTGCGGGACCAGCCTCTGAGAAACTTATGCAGATTGTAGGAGCAAGAATGCCAGTCATCCATAGGACCGAAAGAACGCGAATTAGAGGAGAGCAGATGAGATATCTTCACAGCAAGCATATCACAAAAACCATCAACGAGCAACCAGGAAGCATCAAATTGAAATTTGGCCAGAGGTCTAAGGTTAACAGAACCGTCATCAACAATGAGAGGGGTATGGTCAGAGCCAACAATGCATTTGGCACCAAGGGAGGCCCTAGGAAAGAGGGAGTCCCACCTAGGACATATGAAAACTCTATCAAGCAACCCTGTATCCATATAAAAGCATGCACGCTACAGAGATTATCAATACAACTTATAAACACACCAATCGGACATAGATGGGGCAATCCGGCGTAGATAAGTTCATACAGCTCGATCCGAAAAGGCCATTGCTGTTCATGCTTAACTAAAGTGTTAGATTAAAAAATAATTAGACATAGGGATGCAGTTGGAGTTCACCGCTTCCATGTTGGCCGCTTTCCCTTGGAATCACGGGAGTGGCGGTTGGCGTTGACGTTGGTGTGGGGGCACCTTGACATTCGTCATGTCGTTGTCCAAGGAGGAGGAGGAGATGATGATGATCCTCGCCACGCGCCGAGTGGCGCTGTTCTGCTCCTTCGTAAGCAGTGTGGCTCTCTTCACCACCATCGCCCTTTTCCCCGCCAAGGCGCCAACCTCGTAGTTTCCTCAAGCCCGATGTGAAGCACATCTGCATTTTTGTGACTCCGATGGCGGGCGTCCTTCTCTACCAAGGTGTACGAGCGGCGGATTGCGTCACAGAGCATCTCCTCATTGTCCTAGGCGGGCGGCAGCAACTCCAGCGCAGAGACCGAAGCCTGAGCGGCTCGACGCGCCCTGCATTGCCCTCTTCACTGCGTACAGATACACTCGCTGCTCGGTCTCTTGTTGGCGCTACTGCAGCCGCGGGCTCGCAGGTGTGGGCACTAGCACCCATCGCCGCCCGGGAGGAGCCGGTGCTGGCTGTGCCGGGTGCCACTGCTCGCCTTGTCACCTGACTGGGGAAGGCACATACCACTTAGTGATCCACGAGGCACTACAGAGCTGCAGCTACCGACCTTGGCCATCGGTGACACTGCAGAGGAGAAGCTCCTGTCCCGGTCCATTTGCGAGCGGGGAACAGCAATGCGGAGTGCGAACTCCTCCTCGTATCAATAAGGAATTTCTTCTTTTCTGGGAGCCCATTCGGACAGAACTCCAAAGTTAAGCATGCTCAGCTTGGAGTAGTGACAGGATGGGTGACCGACCGGGAAGTTGCTCCCGGATGCGCACGAGTGAGGACAAAGTGCGCAGAAAAGACTAGTATTCATCTGGGGGCCCAGTCTAGATCCCGCCAGGAGTAACGACCATCGGCGGGTTTGTCCGGGGCGTTACAAGTTGGTATCAGAGCCGACCCTTGCGGTTACACGGATGTTTGCGGATAGGTGCGCGGTCATGTTGTTCATGACGTTTGTGAGCCGTCGTGGCACACGACATGGTACATGTACCGGACTGGATGCACAGACGTATGTGCCAAGAGGGAACGTTCCTGTGGCCCGACGAGGACGTCGGTTCCTCTGAGTGGGGGTGTATGTGATGGCCTGGCTTATTAGGGATGATAGACTACTCATATCAATAAGGAATTCCTTCTTTTCCGGGAGCGCGGAAAAGACTAGTATTGTTCTATGGGGCCAGTCTAGATCCCGCCAGGAGTAACGACCACCGGCGGGTTTGTCCGGGGCGTTACAAATGCAGAGCGCGCACTCCTCCTCGTTCGCGCGGCGAGCTTGATTAGTCAGCGATGAGCTTAGCCCAGTCGATCTCATCGAAGCCACTGTCAGACCCCCTCCCAGCCATGGCAGAGGGGATGAAGAGATTACAGAGAGAAAGGGCAGGAGTGATGGGATTCGTTGCAAGGAAAACAATTTGTTTTCCTATGAGAGAACGAATAAATCCAAGATCCAATATACCAGATGCTAGCAATGAGTGGAAAAAGGTCTGCATACCCTTGTAGAACACGCGCATTTAACGAGCTAAAGGTCGTGGGTGATGTAATCGTACTTTTGTCGGATCAATCCGATGCATCATCGCATGAACGATGCCTCTGAATTGAACACACGTGCGGCTTGATGTCGCCTCCTTCTTCTTGGTCCAATAAGCGAGGGGGAGAGGTGGACGAGATCGATCTCGATAGCACGACGGCGTGGTGGCGGAAGTATGGTGGAAATCCGGCAGAGCTTTGCTATGAACTGCACGGATGAGGGACATATGGAATGAGAGGGAGGCGGCCAACAATCGGGATGTAAGGTCCTGCCGCAAGCCCCTCCCTCCTCTATTTATAGTCATGGGGGAGGAGGCTTGGCCGCTCCAACTCTCTAGGGGTTGCGCACCAAAGGGGGGGGGGAGGAAATCTCCTCCTTCCCTCCCCATCGATCGTGATCCCTCCCTTTTAGGGATCTTGGTCTTATCCCTTTGGGATTTTAGGGGGGTGCACATGGACAAGAGGTGTGGCGCCTTGGCAACCACCCATGTCCATGTGGGTTCCACCACGCAGGTGGGTCCCACTCCAGAAACTTCTAGAACCTTCCTTTTACAATATGGAAAAATCCTAAACTGTTCCGGTAACCCTAAAATTACTTTTCATATATGTTTTGTTTGTCAACGGAACATTCCGAAACTCCTCGTGATGTCCGGGAACCCATCCAAGACTCCGATTTTTTTTGATAAAACCATCTTATTATCTCATCAAACCCTAGTGATACCGAACGCTAAGTGTGTGAACCTACGGGTTTGAGAATATGTGGACATGGTCAAGACTCCTCTCCGATCAATAACCAATAGCGGGACCATGGATGCCCATAATGGTTCCCACATATTCCATGAAGATATTTCATCAGTTGAACCATGATATTAAGGATTCAAATCATGCCGTATTCAATTCCTTTGTCTGGCGATATGTCACTTGCTCGAGATTCGATCGTCGGTATTACCATACCTAGTTCAATCTCGTTACCGGCAAGTTATCTTTACTCGTTAATATAATACCCAGGTGACCAAACACATTAGTCACATGCTTGTAAGCTACTTAGGATGTTGTACCAAGAGGGCCCAGAGATATCTCTCCGTCACATGGAGTGACAAATCTCAGTCTTGAACCATGCAACCCAACCAGTACCTTCCAGATACTTGAAGAGCATCTTTATGATCACTCAGTTATGAAGTGACGATTGATGCCCACAGAGCATTCTTATGGTACTAGGGAGTGGCATGATCTCATGGTCTAAGAAACATATACTTGACATTAAGAAAATTGTAGCAATTTAAACTTAGTGGCACGATCAGATGCGAAGCTTATGATTGGGTCTGTCCATCACATAATTCTCCTAATGACATGTCATCATTATTAAATGACAACTTGTGTCCATGGTTATAAAATCCTAACCATCTTTAATCAACGAGCTAGTCTAGTAGAGGCTTACTAGGGACATACCATTTATTTATGTATCCACACATTTATTTGAGTTTCTGGTTAATAAATTATAGCATGGAGAATAAATATTATGAAGAACAAGGAAATATGATAATAACAACATTATTATTGCCTCTAGGGCATATTTCCAACAAGCAGATGGGAGTGGGGCGGAGAGGTCTAGAGGAGTCGAGAGAATGACTTTGACCAGGGTTCGGTGATGGTCGTCGGCTTGGGTTTCTTGGGATACGGGTGGGGCAGCGTGGGACATACTGGGCCAGCCTGACATGGTGGACGCCTCCGGGCCTCCCATACCCAGCCCACATATGGGCTTATTATGAGAGTTATTGGACAACCCTAATATTTTGGCTACATATGGGGAGGCTTGTTAGTTTTTTTGGTCTGGATAGTAACCGAGCAGCCCGTTTAGGCATTTGGGATGGATACGGGGGACTCGACTGTAGATGCTACGAACATTCTCCCATCCTAGAAACAGGGTCCATGCGTTCCCACAGCGGTAATGAGCGCGTACTAGGTATTTATGCACTAGCGGAGCCAGAATTTCCGACAAGGGTATGCGCGGTAAAGATTTGTTTTTGCTTCACAACAATGTAAAAAATAAAAAGGTTCATAATAATAAAAACAAAACTATAAATTATTCTTTGTCGCAACAGTATCTTGAATAACTTAGTTGCATTTCAACAAGGAAATCAGAAGTTAACTCTATGATCACCCTTTTGGAAGAAAGAAATGAAGAAATTGTGGCAATCTTACAAATTCAAATGTTCATAATTCAGAAATTTAGATGCATGATATTCACCTTGTTTTTCTTGCACTTCTTCTCGGAAAAATCAATTGGCTCAGATGCAGCGCAGGCGCAGCACAGCGGCGGTTGAATTGAAGGCTGGAGGCATTCCTAGTCCAGCTGTCTCCTCGGCTTTGTCAATCGGCCAGCCGCCAGCGTTAAGCCTCAAAGGATAAGGCCCACTAGCACTAACTAGCAATGTAGCAGCCCAATATTGGCCCAAGTGGCACTGGAATCGTTCTCTTCTTCGTTTCTCTCATATGTATGTATAATTAAACTGCCATATGGTATACAAAGGCATATAGGAGTTTATATACTGAAAAAAATTGGCAAAAATAATTGGGTATGCATTGCATATCCTTGCATTAGCCTAGCTCCGCCCTTGTATTTAGGTTGTCCGTAATGGGAGTATCGTAGCTAGTATCATGTATGCCAACTAGAAAAGTTTGATGATGTGACATAAATTAAATGGAGATAGAGAGGGATGGTTATCATATTATGATACCATATCATATAAATGTTATGCTACTATGTGTCATACATGAAAATAAATAAGGTAATCTAATATACTAATCTATGATACTATGCATTACAGAGGTAGTATCACACTACTGCAGGATGATCCTAACGTGACACTACAATCAGAGACCCTTCGACGAAATTGTGTGTGATGCATTAACCATAAACGGTGGTATAAGAAAACCGTCAAAAATGATATGAATTGCTTGCGATGATGGAAAAATCAAACACGATTTAGATTAGAGTTGCGTGTGCGATACATGGCATACAGTTCACTCTAATGAATTATTTGCGACGAGCATAACAACAAAAACGGTCAGTCGGATGAAGGTGTGTGCGATATACGGCACACACTTCACTTGGATGATTTGTTTGTGATTAGGAAACACAACAAAAATGGTCAGCCAGATCAAGGTGTATGCGATATAGGGCATGGAATTCACTCGGATGAACTATTTGCGATGAGTCAAGACGACAAAAACGATTCAACTTAACAAGATGTGTGTGATACGCGGCAAATAGGTTCATAATCAGAAATGTGTGCGTAGAAAGATAATAACACAGACGATTGCTGCTAATAAGCCATGTGTGTTGTGGGTAAACGTTTGCTGGTATACAATTGTCAGCGATTGATGAAATCATCACCAACAGGTTTTCTAGTTTACTCCATGTGCGATGTGATTTGCTCTGTCTATAGAAGAACAACATATATAACCAAAATAAATATCCAATTACATAAGTGGCTATGCAAAATCATTCACGCACATATCAATTAAAAATTACATGCATTCTAAACTAGGAGAAATGACCATCTACTCCTTGGGACGCTGCCGCCACTACTCTGTGGCTCGACCCTTCGTCTAGGGAAGGACGAAGGCACTTCCTCATGTGAACGATCCGCTTGTACATCTCGTAGCTTGTGTACACGTCCTTGGCCGCGTACTTGATGTGTTCTTTATACAGTCTCTGCTCCCTGGCACTGTGCCAGGCAATCTTGTCCTTCTTGCTCTCATCCATCATATTCATGTACTAGGGGTCGATGATGGCTGAGGCGAGGTTAACCAGGGAGTCCTGATTGTTCTTTGTGCTGCCCTAGACCATGTTGTGGTCGCGGATGTCGACAAGATTCTGACAAGACAAGCCCGAAACCTTGAGCGCTTTTAGATCATTGTTGGTGTCCACCGTAGCGAAACTATAGTCGAGGTTGTTGATAAACCGGACAAAACGCTCGCAAGGCCTTGTGGCCAGGTGGTAGTGGTAGACGAGGACATCATGGTGCATGATACGTCTCCAACGTATCTATAATTTATAAAGTATTCATGCCATGTTACGACAATTTTATATGGTTTTGGTATGATTTGATTAGAACTAACCCGGACTGACGTTGTTTTTAGCAGAACTACCGTGGTCTCATTTTTTGTGTAGAAATAAAAGTTCTTGGAATGGGCTGAAAATTTACGGTTATTTTTTATGGACCGAAAGAGACCCCCGAAGGACAAGAGCTGAGCCAGGAAGTGGACGAGGAGGCCACAAACCCTCTAGGTGCGCCCTACCCCCTCCCCCCCCAAGGAGGGTGCTCCAGGCTTGTGGACGCCTAGGGCACCCCCTTGATGTGAGACCGACGCCAAAAATTCTTATAAATACCCAAACCTTCGAAAATAACCCTAGCTCAAAAGTTCCACCGCCGCAAGCCTCTCTAGCCATGAAAAATAAATCTAGACCCTCTCCAACACCCTGCTGGAGGGTGCCATCATCACCGGATGCCATGGCGGAGGAAGCCGGAAGGGGGAATCATCACCATGAAGGCCAAGGACCAGAGGGAGAACCTCTCCCCATCTAGGGGGGAGGCCATGGAGGAGGAAGCATAAGGGGGATACTCTCCCCCCTCTCTCTCGGTGGCACTAGAGTGCCGTCGGGGGAACCATCGTGGTGGTGATCGTCTTCATCAACATCACCATCTTCATCACCTTCCTCATATCTTTTAAGCAGTCCACTCTCCCGCACCCCGCTGTAATCCCCTACGTGAACATGGTGTTTTATGCCACATATTATGATCCAATGATATGTTGCCATCCTATGATCTTTTGAGTAGATTTCTTTTGTCTTTTGGGTTGATTGATGATCTAGATTGGTTTGAGTTGTATGTTTTATTTTGGTGTTTTCCTATGGTGCCCTCCGTGCCGTGCACACATGAGGGATTCCCGCTGTAGGGTTTGCAATATGTTCATGATTCGCTTATGGTGGGTTTCTAAAGTTATAGAAGCTTAAACCCGAGTAAGGGGGTTGTTCGCGTATGGAAGTAAAGAGGACTTGATACTTTAATGCTATGGTTGGGTTTTACCTTAATGATCTTTAGTAGTTGCGGATGCTTGCTAGAGTTGCAGTCATAAGTGCATATGATCCAAGTAGAGAAAGTATGTTAGCTTATGCCTTTCCCTCATATAAAATTGCAATAATGATTACCGATCTTGTTAACGATTGCCTAGGACAATTCTGCACACCGTTCCATCATTATTCCACACTCGCTATTTGTAATATATTATAATATATTCTAACTTTATGTTAACAATACCTATTTTTATATTTTAGCTCTCCGATTTCATGCAATGTTATCCTCTTTATACCCACAACGTAGTTTTATTTCTCGTTTCTAGATGGAAGCAAACGTTCGGTGTACGTAGAGTCGTATCAGTGGTAGATAAGACTTGAGAAAATATTGATCTTACCTTTAGATCCTTATGTTTGACACTCCATACTTATCACTTCCACCTTTGGAAATTGCTATGATGATTCCTTGCACTTGGGGATTATAAGTGCACGCACAACTGGGCGACAACAACCTTCTGACCTTACCCGACACGACCGCCGGTGAACTCGAGGTCAAAGTCGACTACTTGGTACTTGTCCTCGGCAAGCAACTGCTCCATAGTGTGGATGGAGCTCTCCACCGAGTCCGGATCATTCGTGTACACCACCAAGAGGTCCTTCCCCTCATGTGGGTGTCCTCCGGCTCGTTCGTGTACCACACCATTGAAGGAATGCTGTGTGAATCCGGTCTTCACACTACCGAGTCATCTGATCACCCGTTGGGTATTGGTATGTTTGCTTTCGCCAACTCATTCATCCATGACACAGCAGTCAACACCACCTTCCAGCTAGATATTGAGGATTTGGTAGTTTGTTTTGTCTGCCACAATGCTGCTCTGAACATGCGTAACACAACTTACGGGTCTGAAGTGTGGCTTATGTATATTGGGTTTCCGGATGACTATCAGACTGATTTTTATCTCTAGCGTTCAATTGATGACTATGGTATATTGGTGACTTGGAATAGCCTAAATGTGGATCGTAGTGTGCTGCTCATTAAGGTCCGCGTCATTCATATGCATCTGACCCCAAGAGCATTGTTGTCCGTCAGTTAGGAGGGGACAGGGCTTGCTGGACAGCTTCTCTTTACATCCTTAGAGGTGCTTATTGGAATTCTCACGATCCAGAGGTCCCAACGGCCGATGAGGAGCCACCACCGGCCAATGGTGTCCCCCACCCAATGTTTGGCGATGGCCTCACAACTGAACAGCTATACCAACAACAACTTCAAAATTGGCTCCTCCAGAATGGTGTGGGAAATGATCAGGCACCACATAATGCTCCTCAACATGATGGTCCTCAGAATGCTCAATGAGATGCTTGGCCACAACCCCCAGCGCCTCAAACACCTACTGCTTTGGTAAACTTCCAGGCTTGGCTAGCAACTCAAGGACTCTATGTGCAAGATGGAATTCTGCCTGAAGATAATGTGACTGATAGTATGAATTCTTCTTGGAATGACACTAGTTCCACTGCATGCACGCTAGGTTCCTCTCTAGTGCATAACCTGCAGGTCAACACTCTCTTTGTGGCTCCTCCTATGACTTAGAAGTAGTGAATATGCATGTGAGTATATCAGTTGAAGGGAATGAACTCACCACTATGCTTGCTTCTTACCTAATTCCATGCAATATCTTCATTGAACATCTCTCGAGGACCACTATGAATGTGGTTGCAGCTTATGGTCCATGGAGTGCAGGTTATGGGTTACCACCTTTGGAGTTGGAGGTGGCAACTCCCAGGTCTACTCTCCAAGTACCTGACATTGATGCATTACACCTGGTGTGCTTCTCTGCTCGTATTCTGAACCCAATACCTACATCAACTTCAGTCCAGATAACTGAAATTCTCCAAGAGGATTCTGCTAATGCTCTGTTACCACTAGAGCACAATGGAACACCTGCCCTCACCCAAGTAACTGATATCAATAAAAGTATGTTAAATCCATCTGACAGCTCTACATCTATTGAAGAAATCTCCTTACTGGCGCCAGGTTCAAGTTTGAAATATGGGCCGCAAGTTTCTCTGCCTGAGTAGGTGGAAGATGGTTCTGATTTGGGCCTAGCCCGGGTGCTCTCTGATGCTGATGGTCCATCGTCTGCTCGTCCTTGCCGCTCCAAGTGCAAAGCCCCTTTGGTGGCAACAGAGGTGCGTCGCAGCACCAGTTCCACCAGATTCGATGGTTTCAGGGTGCCACAGATCATTGACGTGCGCGCCACTTCTTCCAAAGTCAAATCAAGGGTGATTCCTTATGCCGCTTCAGCCTCTTATGCTCTGACGCTGGATCAACCACCGCCACCTACCCCTCTTTGCTCCATGCAGGACATTGGCATTATCTGCTGCACAGTTCCTCCCCAGGAGCTCGCGGAAGCTGCTCTGCTGGCCTCGGATGCCCCGGCCATCAACCACACAAGCCTAGAGGAGGACTCCTCTTCTTCAGCATAATTTAGCTACCTCTGATGCCACTTTTGCGTAACTGGAATGTTCTCTATTGGAACGTTTGTGGGTTAAATTGAGACAAAAAACTTCTCACACTGTCTAATGCAATGTCTGTTAGTGGGTGTGCTATCGTGTGTTTGCAGGAAACCAAAAAACCCATTATCGGTCTAGCTTTTATTAAAACATGTTGCCCTAGGTGCTTTGATAAATTCGCTTATGTTCTGTCACGTGGTGCCTCGGGTGGCCTACTTACTATCTGGAATAGTTCCATTTTTTATTGCACTGTTATTATTCAGGAGGAATTTCCTTTGGGCATTCAATTCACCAGCACTCTCTCTGCACAAGCATGGACACTCTACAATATCTATGGCCCATGTACTGGTCCTGCACGTGATACTTTCACCCAATGGCTATATGACAGGGATATTCTTGCAGGCGAGGATTGCTTGTTCCTTGGGGATTTTAATTATATTCGTGGTCCAGAGAACCGCAATAAGCAAGAGGGTGATGTTAATGCCATGTCAACTTTCAATGATATTATCCGCAAACACAATCTCATTGAGTTACCTATTAAGGGCAGGCTATATACATGGAGCAACATGCAACAAGACCCCCTACACGAGCAACTCAATTGGTTCTTCACCTCTCTCCACTGGACGCACGTGTACCCCAATACTTTGGTAAAACCCCTCTGCAAACCTACCTCAGATCACCTGCCATGTGTAGTAAACACAGAGACAAAAATTCCATGTGCTAAGCTTTTCATATTTGAGTCTTATTGGCTACTACACCATGGCTTTATGGACGTGGTAAAGAAAGTTTGGGACCGGCCTGTCAATTCCACTAATACAACCACAATGCTCTGTCGCAAGTTCAATACCCTGAGACATGAATTAAAAGCTTAGAGTAAGAATAACTCCTATCTCTCCGTGGCTATTGAAAACACCAACAAAACCCTAGCTGACTTGGATGCTCTTGAGAACCTATGGCCGCTCACACTCCCTGATAGTAACTTCCGCAAGATCATCAAGAACCATCTCCTCTGATTGCTGGATTATCAGAAGCAATATTGGAAGAAATGTTGCACAATATGCTAGGTCAAATTTGGTGAAGAAAATACGAAGTTCTTCCAGGCGGTGGCCGCGGAAAGATATAAAAACAACAACATTGCAAACCTACAAACACCTGATGGACTCATGGTGGAAGACCATACTAGCAAAGGGGCACTTCTTTTTCAATCCTACACTGACAGACTAGGCAATTCTAACCATATGCAAATGCAGTTTGATCTTCCAACTTTGATTCGGCCAACTCAAAATATAGATCATCTCACTTCGCCTTTCACCCAGGCCGAAATCAACTCGGTGGTTAATGATATGCCGGGCGATTGGGCACCTGGCCCAGACGGATTCAGCGGCCTCTTCCTTAAAGCTTGTTGGCCGATCATTAAGGACGACTTTTACACGTTGTGTAATAAATTCCATACAGGAACACTTAATCTCCAAAGCATTAATGATGGACTGATTACACTTATCCCAAAAAATGTGTCCCCATCCATAGTCAATGATTACCGACAATCACACTACTCAATTGTTGCCTCAAGCTAATTACAAAGCTCGTTGCCAACTGACTACAGAAAGTCATCCTGGAAATTATTCACCGTAACCAATATGGCTTCATACGTGGGAGATCTATCCAGGATTGCCTTTCTTGAACATTCCAATACATCCATCAATGTCAAACTTCAAAGCTTCCAATCGTGCTGCTTAAACTAGACTTCGCCAAAGTTTTTGACACTATTGAACAAGATCCCATGATCAACATCATGAAACAAATGGGTTTCAATGACAAATGGTTCTTGGATTAAATCAATTTTCTCTTCAGGAAGATCATCCATTTTTCTTAATGGTGTACCTGGCAGACAGTTCCATTGCCGTCGAGGAGTGAGACAGGGTGATCCTCTTTCACCCCTCATATTTGTTCTTGCGGCTGACCTCCTCCAATTAGCTATCAATGATGCTTACAGGAAGGGCCTGATTCACCCCCCTTTCCTTGCAACGCCTAAATGGACTACCCTATTGTAGGATACGCTGATGACATGATCTTTCTCATGCCTGCCTGCCCTCGCCAAGCTTTGATTATTAAAAATATCCTCACAAGCTATGCACAATCCATTGGCCTCAAGATCAACTTCCATTAATCAACGCTCATTCCCATTAACTTGGAGGCTGAACTTGCTACGCAAATTGCAACTATTTTCGAGTTCCCAATTGGTGCCATGCCATTTACCTATCTAGGTCTTTCCTTGGGCACATCACGGCCCACCATACAAGACTTCATGCCACTTGTAAGTGCTACTGAGAGGAGTTTATCATCCACACTCTCCCGTATGTCACATGCAGGGAAACTGACCCTACTCAATTCTACAGTCACCTCCCTCCTCATATATGTGATGTGTACGCTTCATTTCCCACCAAAGCATATAGAGATGTTGGATAGGATCAGATGCATGTGCTTGTGGATCAAGAAAACTAAGCAAGGTGACAAATGCAACTCATTGGCTGCTTGGTATATGGTGTGCAAACCCAAAAATAAGGGAGGGCTCAGCATCCTCAACCTCCGAATTCAAAATGAAGCCTTGCTGTTGAAATTTCTGCACAAATTCTACAATAAGATGGATATTCCATGGGTGCAACTTACTTGGGACTCATACTATGCTCAGAAAATACTACATGCTTCCGATCCGGTTGGATCCTTCTGGTGGCGGAATATACTCAAGCTTTATTCCAAGTTTGGGGGATCTCCCACGTCAATATTGTGTGTGGCACGACGGCCCTGTTCTGGAAAGATCTTTGGTCTGATCAACTCCTCCAAGACTCACATCCACATGCATTCTCCCACTCTTTGAACGAAGATGTCTCTATCAAGGATTTCTTGGGGATCACATCTCTGGGAGAAATGTTCCATCTTCCTCTGACCCCTCAAGCTCATGCAGAAGTCAGACACATGCAGACGATTGCTGTAGAGATAGAACCAACTAAGGCTACGTCGGACGTGTGGCATTACGTTTGGGGCAAAACGGTTTACAAATCAACGGATTACTACCATTTCTTCTTTAGGGAAATTCAATCTCACCAAGCTTTCGGTTGGATCTGGAAATCAATGTGCATGATGAAATTAAAGTTTTTGCTTGGTTGCTATTTCATGATAGACTCAACACGCGGAATATGCTCAAAATAAGGCACTACAACATAGGAGGTGATAACAACTACCTCCTCTGCGGGCTGAACATCAAGGAAACGGTCGGGCATATGATATTCACCTGCTCCTTCAACAAACAATGCTGGGATAAACTTGATATTAACTGGGAGCCTTTCCCCAGCCGCTTACAAGCTATTGAAGACCAAAAGAATGGCCACACATCACCAATGTTCTTAGAAAAATTCATTGTTGCGGCCTAGAGCATCTGGAAGGAGAGGAATAATAAACATTTTAGAGCTATAGCCCCCTCAATCCACTCTTGGCTTGACAGGTTCAAGAGGGACTTCGAGCTGCTTCAGCATAGGGTTAAAAGCACATAGGCCCTTTATTCTCAATTTTGTACACTCTTTACAGTAGTACCCTTACTTATCTAGCCCCCCTCTCTTGCCACAAAGTGGTCAAGACACCCCTCCATGTAAATACTCCATTGTACAGTGTTACTATCTTATTAATATATTAACACAGTAGGAGCCTTTCTTACTATTCATGGTCAAAAAAACTACGTGAGGCGTGGTAAACTGCAGTTCGTTGTCGTTGTCAGCCGCTGGGAGTGCCATTGGAGCCGCGTGGAGCGCCATTGAAGCCGCTGGATATCCTCTCTGTATGTGTCATCATGGATGTGCTTATTGTGATGTGGGACATGAGAGATTAAGGTAAAGGGCTGCGAGAATAAATGGGGGCGGGGCGGCCTGGATTCTCGTTACGTCCGCATGACATTTTTTTGCAGCGGATTACTGCATCGTGGCACCACGCCCAAGGCAACTGCATGCATAATGGCAGCACGAACGTATGTGATCATGCGTCGGCCCCAAATGCTGGCAGCGCGAGCGGAGGGACGCGACCAGAGTGTGCGCGGCGGGACGCGAGAAGAGCACGCCGCGGCTACCTCAACCGTGAGCAACCACACACATAGAGTAGTTGAACACGTAGGGAATGGTCGTGTACAAGCCGGCCGGCAGTTGCGAGCCAGCGGCATGATTGGAAACTATGTCGCGTTCCACATCACACGGTGGGCGAACAATCGTTCGTGGTGTTGCGTACAAAGCAGGCGTGTGCTAGGTAATTAAATCGCAAATATTTTTTGTTAACCATATGTGTACATGTCATTTCGTCCTCCTCTGGCACATCTTGCCACCTCACTGCCACAGAAGGCTTCGAGCGCAAGCTTGAGCACCACACATGTGTTCTTTTGGCCAAACGGTGGCTTGAAGAGGCGCCAATGAATCATCAATGAGCCCGTTCCCACGCAACCGCACATATTCCCGCGCACAGCCGCGCAAGCTTCCTGCCTGACTCGACGAAATCCCTCGAAACCCCAATGCGTACTGGCCTGCTATATAAACCCTCATGGCCGGGGAGCCCTGCGTCGCATTTTCCCCTCCCTCCCCATAGCTTATCTAGTCTACTTCTCCCACAATCGCCAATGACACCGGCCCATCGTCATCGCTCAGCCACTCCACCATCATCAGAGAGCAGCTCCAACTGGGAGGCTATGATTGCTTGTATCTGTGTTGGTATTTCCCCGAAGAGGAGAGGATGATGCAACACAACAACGGTAAGTATTTTCCTCAGTTATGAAACCAAGGTTATCAATCTAGTAGGATAACCAAGCAACACTATGTAAATGGTACATGCACACAAAGAACAAATACTTGCAACCCAACGCGTAAGAGCAGTTGTCAATCCCTCCTCGATATTGAGATAGATAAAATAATAGTAAATTGGATAAATTGATCTTGCAAAAACATAAAATAAAATAAATAATGCAAAAATTGCATGAAGGTAGTTTTGGGTTTTTGTAATAATAATCTAAAAACAATATGATAAAAGATAGACCCGGGGGTCATAAATTTGACTAGTGGCTTCTCTCGAGAAAATAGTATACGGCAGGTGAACAAATTACTGTTGGGCAATTGAGAGAAGAGCAAATAATTATGATGATATACAAGGCAATAATCATGTATATAGGCATCACGTCCAAGATTAGTAGACCGACTCCTGCATTCATCTATTACTATTACTTCACACATCGACTGCTATCCAGCATGCATCTAGTGTATTAAGTTCATGGAGAAATGGAGTAATGCAATAAGAACGATGACATGATGTAGACAAGATCTTTTCATGCAGGAATAGACCCCATCTTTTTATCCTTAATAGCAACAATACATGCGTGCCTCACTACCCCTTTTGTTACTGGGTGAGGACATCGCAAGATCGAACGCATCACAAAGCATCTCTTCCCATTGCAAGAACAATCAATCTAGTTGGCCAAACCAAACCAAATTTTGAAGAAGAAATGCGAGGCTATAAAAATCATGCATATAAGTGGTCAAAGAAGAATCACATAATATTTATAGATAGATCTGATCATAAACTCACAATTCATCGAATCCTAACAAAGACACCACAAAAAAATCATTACATCAAATAGATCTCCAAGAACATCGGGGAGAGCACTGTATTGAGAATCAAAAAGAGAGAAGAAACCATCTAGCTACTGCCTACGGACCATAGGTGATGAGGACATGAATACCTTGGATACGACCAAAAATATTGCATACATGTAGCTTTGTGAGGTGATTTCTAATGCAAACTATGCAATAATTTATTTATGTCATTCAGGACAAAAATACTTCATAGACTTTTGTACCATGTCTAATTGCAGGTGTATGGAACATTTGTGCAATCCACATATGAAGATAAGGAAAAAAGAGAAGTTTATGTGTTGTTCAAAAAGTCATCTCACGTCACTTTTGGGCCAAGCGAAGATAGAGTCCAAGTCTCTCATGTTCTGGATTCAGATTTGGACTGCACACATACCTGACTCAAAACGTCAATAACTCTTTCATACGGACTCCGAATTGGGTGATTCTTTTTTGTTGGAAAGTAGATTTCGAGCACTTTCCAACACAATTGGATTCACCTTCAAATTCGTCCAGAGTGTTGAGTTATGGATGAAACAATCTGACGTTGCAGCAGAATCCGAGTCAAATTACAAGTCCAAAGGTGTTGCATCACCTCCACTTGGGCCCATGAGCCTTGTACGACCTAGGGTTGGTTTTAGGATGCCTTGGGACGTCTTCCCACCTCCTTGGCCACCACCCCTTGCTCCTATATAAGTAGATCCATCTAGTAGCTTTTTGGCTTGGGATTTGTTTAGTTAAAAGTTAGCCATTGCAACATCGTGTACTTCGTTTGTGTCCAACGACCAGACCAAGATCTCTTTCGAATCCCCACCTTTATCAATACTTCATCTATATTCGCAATATTCAGATTGCATTATCATATTCTTGCTTGTTCTTCTATTGCGTGCAGGAATAGACCTTCGTGGTCAAGTTGATCGTGCTTCCAGCATCGTCAGTAACCTCGGGAGATTGATTTAGTGATTGCTAAGGCGCAACGTCATGCACGTTTGTAGTCAGATCGTCAAAGTCGACTCCACCAAATCGATAGTTATCATCTCATCGAAAGATCGGGACACCCTCGCCCTTATCAAGTGGTATTAGTTTTCAGGTAGCTCGGTGAGAATTTCTAGTTTTCCCTAGAATAGATTTATTTTCTTGCCTATTGTCCAAGAAAAAGCCACAAAAAAGTTACATCTATTCATCCTTTGTCCAAGCCAGTCTGAGCCTTTGCAATTTTCTTTTCATTGCTTGCATAGTTGAATTATCGATTGCCTCATCGTGTCGAGTTGCTGGTCTTAGTGGCTAGTTCGTTTAGAGCTCCGAGTTCTGTTCACATTAGTCACATCGTCGTTGCATCGTTATCCCTTCCACTATCCACCATCCCATCCATCAATTTCCACCACGTGCTACCCATCGTTCATTGTCATAATCATAGTTGAGGTCGTTCACATCTTCGCTTGATCCAATCTACATTTTATCTAGTTGTCTTGGAAAGAGAGAGAAAAAGGACAGAAAAAAGTAAAAAAAAGTTGGAAAAAAGGGAGAAAGAAAAATAAAAAAAGTGTGAGGAAAAAAGAGAGAAGAAAAAAACAAAATTCGGATCTATCTAGACTCAATCTCGTAGTGGAATTCGGATTGGAATCTGTTTTGTACATTGTTCAGTAAAACAGACATAACTTCCTCATACGAAGTCCGTTTTGACTCCGCGAGTACTCGAATGAAAACTAGCGACGAGCCGTATCTAAATAGTTGCAGAAGCTAGTTCAATATTTTGCACCTCAAAATGGGCTTCTAAATAGCTCTTTTTGCCCTCCGAAGTTCACGAACATAGCTTATTCCAGTTTTCAGGCTAGTTTTAGAATTTTTTGACTCCTCATATCAACTGGGAATTGAGTGATTCTTTTTACGTTTGAAAGCTTTAGTCAGCCCCATTCTTGAGAAATATTATCAGAAAATTGACACAAACTTTTCTAGAGGAAAGTTGGAGAGAAAGTTGTTGGTATATCCTGCTTGACAGTTGTTTCACATCATTATCTTTACTGCCATTGTGATCTTCACTTATATCTTGCTATCCAGAGCTATTCATATCCTTTATTGATGCTACTTTTTCTACATCGTGACCTCATTAGTGTTCTAGGCTCGTGTCACTAGTCGGGTCTAGCCTAGGACCTGCATAGTATCGTCGTTCAGCGTTTATTCAACATTGCATCTCTGAATTGATTATTGCTAATATTTTGCTACCATATACTTAAGCCTTCCAAGCTCCACATATTTCTACACCATGTATAAGCACTTTCCCCTGGCAATCGCTTTACTCAATCTTCGGAGTTATTTGACACCGCTGATTGCCTGTCACCACCTGCTGCATGGTAAGAATTTGTAAGATATTGATATTTGTTATACTGTGAGTGTTTTACCACCACATCCTAGTAGTTCATAGGAACATTATTCTCGGATTTTTTTCTTGTTTTCTCCTAACTATGGCAGGTTCAGGAGTTGTTAGTTCTTGGGCTTCATCAATCGTGGGAGATTTGCCATCGCCTAAGAAAATACAACAACCGACACAAGAGGAGCAACAACATCAGAAAGCACATAATCATGTTAATGTTTCTATGCCACCATTTACGGGTCGTTTTAGGCCTGATTTATATATTAAATGGGAGTACGAAATAAATGCTATATTTTCTTCCCATAATTTTGATGAGCGTAGAATATTCAAGCTGCGGTTAGTACTTTCAGTAGCTTTGCTTTAGTTTGGTGGAATGAATATTGTGGGTTAAACCCTGATTTTATACCTACTACTTGGGATGATTTAAGACTTGTCATGAGAGATAGGTTCGTTGATGTTTATTAGACTCGTGGCATGATTAAAAAATTACAACATTTAAAACAAGGCACTGACACGGTAACAAAATATTATGATGATTTACAAACTACATTGTTGCACTCATTTTTAGAAGAAAGTGAAGAAGATTTTATGGATAGATTTTGAGGAGGATTAAACCATGATATTCAAGAGATACTAATTCATGAAGAGTGTTATCATATGGACCATTTGTTTCGTCTTGCTTGCAAAGCTGAATAGGAAATAAAACGACGTGTTGCCCACAAGGAGAACAAGCGCACAGTGCACATTCCAAGTGTTGATACAAATGTTTCTTCAACTACCAGGAATACTATGACAACCACACCCGTTGTTGCAAGGACTACATCATCTCCACCATGTGACACATCATCACCGAGAGTGCCTACATCATCTGAGTTGATCTTAACAGGTAATGACAAAGGTACATATTTTCCACTTCCACATGAGAATGATGCATGCCTAGTTAACTTGAATACATTATGTGTTGAGTTACCTGTTGATTTGAGCACACCACCTATTTTAGAGAATCTTGTTACTGCCATGAATGCATCATGTGATCAAACAACTAAAATACCAACAATTTTGAGTGCACCATTGAATTAACTGTTGATGCAAAAGAACCAATGTTTAACCATTTTGATATGACCTCTAATCTTGGTGATCCTTCTGTGTCCAATGACTTATTGCATGTTTTCTTATTTAAGCATGTTGTAGCATGTAAATTTGATGCAAGTAAGGTTTATTCGCCAATGTTGGGATGGTTTAATGATGAACATTGTCAATCTTTTGAAATGAATAAGAGCTTCACTTATATGCGCAAACTGAGTTCCAATATTTCCATGCCTTCTACTTCTTGTGATAATTTTTTGGCTTTAGATTTTATGAACTATGGAAGTTACTCATGTATACATGTGTCATATGTGCAAAAATCAAGGGAAGTAAAAATGGATGACATATACATATACAACATGCACACCTTGTCTCTTTTGTTAGGCACATTTCAGATTAAGCAACGCCGAGGACAACTTTGTTCTCAAAAAGGGGAGGATGATGAGGACATGACTACCGTAGATACGACCAAAAATATTGCATACATGTATATTTGTGAGATGATTTCTAATGCAAACTATGCAATAATTTATTTATGTCATTCAGGACAAAAATACTTCACAGACTTTGGTACCATGTCTAATTGCAGGTGTATGAGACATTTGTGCAATCCACATATGAAGATAAGGGAAAAGTAGAAGTTTATGTGTTGTTCAAAAATTCCTCTCACGTCACTTTTGGACCAAGAGAAGATAGAGTCCAAGTCTCTCACGTTCTAGATTCAGATTCGGATTGCACAGACATACCTGACTCAAAACTCCAATAACTCTTTCATACAGACTCTGAATTGGGTGATTCTTTTTTTCTTGGAAAGTAGATTTCGTGCACTTTCCAACACAATTGGATTCACCTTCAAATTCGTCTAGAGTGTTGAGTTATGGACGAAACAATCTGACGTTGCAGCAGAATCCGAGTCAAATTACAAGTCCAAAGGTGTTGCATCACCTCCACTTGGGCCCACGAGACTTGTACGACCTAGGGTTGGTTTTAGGATGCCTTGGGACGTCCTCCCACCTCCTCGGCCGCCATCCCTTGCTCCTATATAAGTAGATCCATCTAGTAGCTTTTTGGCTTGTGATTTGTTTAGTTAAAAGTTAGCCATTGCAACTTTGTGTACTTCATTTGTGTCCAACGACCAAACCAAGTTCGCTTTCGAATCCCCACCTTTATCTATACTTCATCTATATTCGCAATATTCAGATTGCATTATCATATTCTTGCTTGTTCTTCGATTGCGTGCAGGAATAGACCTTCGTGGTCAGGCTGATCGTGCTTCCAGCATCATCAGTAACCTCGGGATATTGATTTAGCGATTGCTATGGCGCAACGTCGTGCACATTTGTAGTTGGATCGTCAACGTCGACTCCACCAAATCGATAGTTATCATCTCATCGAAAGATCGGACACCCTCGCCTCTATCAGTAGGTCTATGGTGAACTACTCACGCATCATAGAAGGAGCACCAATGAGGATGATGAACCCCTCTGTGATTGTGTTCCCTTCCGGCAGGGTGCCGGAATGGGGCTCTAGATTGGATCTCGTGGTTTTGTAACTTGCGGTGGCTGGAATTGTGTTTTTTCGACTTCCCTAGGGTTTCTGGAATATTTAGTTATTTATAGAGCTGAGAGGCGGTGGAAAGGACTACCGTGCACCCCGCCACCCACCTGGGCGCGCCAGATTTACATTCAAGAACTTGCGGCCCCAAAGGCCCCTGGCGCGTCCTGGTAGGTTGTGGGCCCCATGGGCCTTCCCCATCGCACTTCCTTGGCTCCCAAGCTTGCTTTTGGGCAGAAAAAATCTCCAAAAAGTTTCGTGGAATTGGAACTTCGTTTGGTACTGATATTCTGCGAAGTAAAAAACATGCAAAAAACAGCAAGTGGCACTGGGCACTATGTCAATAGTTTAGTCCCAAATAATGATATAAAGTTGCTATAAAATGAATGTAAAACATCCAACAATGATAATGTAATAGCACGGAACAATAAAAAATTATAGATACATTCGAGACGTATTAGGCTACACCGCAGCAGAGGTGCAGTCCCCAGCGTCGTGTACTGCATTTGGCGTGCTTGTTGGGTGTGCTCACGACACCCACCACACGTTCCGCCGTCGCTTCCCGTCGGCAGATGTTGCCGCCACTCCGTCGTCTGTCATCGTGGCCGCCACACCACCGTCGAAAGCTAGGGCCATCGCCCACTCCGTCAGCTAGGCCCTAAGGCGGGAAGTGGCCGTCATGGCCATCAATCGCACCGTCACCGCGGCCCGAAGGCGGGAGGTGGCTGTTGTGGTCGCCACCCCACCGCCTGCCACCGTGGCTGCCACCCCACCATCGACCGCCGGGGTCATTACCCTCTCCGCCACCGATGCCGAAAGGTGGAGATGGAGCCCCACATGTGCGCCAGCGACCTTGCGCGCTACATCGAGTTCTTGTGGGAGGAGGTGGAGCGCCTAGTCGAGCATGCAAAGAGTCTTACCGCCATCATGGCCGCAGCACACACTACCACGAAGGGGCGGAATGCAGAGATCTACGAGGAGTCCTGCCGCTTCGAGAGGGGTCGTCTAGAGCGGTAGAGGGCGTTCGTGGCGTGAGTTGCTAAAGGTGTTGCAACAGGAGGCATAAGATTCCAGTTCTTCAGCTCGTCGGTAGGCTCCTCCTCCTCTGCCTCTGACTAAGCGCGCTCGACAGAGAAGAGGCTGCTGGAAGTAGTACAAAGCCCCTTCGTAGTAGTAGTATTTAGGGGCTATTTTATTCAGTTCATCTAACTACGCATTTAAAAGTAGTTAGTATATATAGTTGAGTCAGCTATTTTCAGTACTTGGTTGGCAACAATTGGGGAAAAGTTTGTTCGGTTCACCTGTCGAGTTGAACTGTTTGTATAAAGAACGATTACTTAATATATGAATGAAATTTATGATTATTGAATTTCAGTTGCAAAATTAGACAGTGCTAGTAATTTTTAGCTGCAAATTTTAACTAATGACAATGTTAAAAGGTTGACAAATGGCAATGTTACTAGATTGACAAATGTCAATGTTTCCAGTTTGACAAATGACAAATATACCCAATATGATAGATGCAAATCTTGCCAAATTGTTTGTACGTGGTTGCACATGGGTTATCGTAAAAACTCCTTTGCGATGAAGGGATGCACAAATAATGCACGCCAGATTTTCTCTTGGCTTAGTGGCGAAGGAACCATAGCTCTTGCTTTGCATAAGGTGTTCAATCTGAACTATTTGTGATGAAGAGATGCACAAATCCCGCGCGACAAGTTTTCCCTTGGCTTACTAGGGAAGGACCATAGCTCTCGCTTTGCATATGAGCGTTCTATCTAAAACGTTTACGATGAAGAGATGCACAAATCCTGCGATGCGGATTTTCCCTTGGCTTCCTCGGGAAGGACCATAGCCCCCGCTTTGCATGCGAGTTTTCTATCTAAAATGTTTGCGGTGAGTGTTTTAAATTTGAAAAACATTGATGTTTTAATAAATATTTTGATAAGTCTGTACATTCAGAGAGAAAAATACAAGTTTGTTCATACTATAGGTTTCATTCAGTCATGCTGTGACTTTACATTCATACGATCGAGATACAATATTAAACCCAAAAAAATAATTGCGGCGCGGCGGAGGCGGCGTGCTGCGCTGGCATTGTCGTCCTCGGGACTCCGTTGTTTAAGTCTTCAAGCCAGCCCAAAATCTTCTTGACGTTTCTTTAAATTCATGAACTTTTTAAAATCTATGATTTTTTTGAATTCATGAACCTTTTTTGAATTCACTATCATTTTCCAAATTCAAGATTTTAAAAAAAATTCATGAACTTTTTTCGTATTCCAATGATTTTTTAAATTTTATAAAAAAGTAAAACTGGTGAACATATATTTTGAATTCATGAAGTCTTTTTATTCATAAAAAATTCCAAAAATAACAAAAAAGGACCATTTTTTTAGAGAGCTGGCCAACAAAAAAAACTAGTGAGCAGGAGCGGCAAATGAATGATCCACAACACGTGGGTGAACGGGCGGGACAGCTTAATCCGCCTGATGTAGTGTAAACCAGAAATGAGCGCACACCCTGTTTGCTTTACTAGCATTTGGGTGCTTAAGGCACCGTAGAAGAGCTCCACGAGTACAATTTAAAACTTCTTTGACGTTAGTTTTGGGTGTCTATGACAACATGGTCGATCCGTCATATACTAGGGAGCATGTGGTGTTTTTCATAGACTAGTAAATGCACATTCATATTTGGTAGGTATTTATTACACGTTTATATCAGGTAGAATACAAATTACGCCCACTATAAAGAAATATATTTCTTTTTTTTGCGGGTGAAAGAAATGTATATTTCTTGTAGTGATCTAAATAAATCTTATCTCTTTTATAGTGATTAAAAGTCTTATATTTCTTTATAGAGAGTATACTACATGTTAAGTATAGAATTAGCGTTGATATTCATATTTGGTACAATATTAATTGCACGTTAGACATATTAAACGCTCACCATCGGAGCAATATGAGTCGTGGATTGACATGATTTAATGGTTGAGATCAGTTGGTTCTGCCCCTTTAGATATTTTTTATATTGATATAGACTTTTCGAATTTATGAATATGTTTCTAAAAATATGTAATTTTTTAAATTCATAAATATGTTTGTTTAAATATGTATTTTTTAATTCATGAACAATTTTCAAATTCATAAAAAGTTTTGATTCATTATCTTTTTCAAATTTGCCAACAATTTTGAAACACATTATCTTTTAAAGAAATTCATGAACATTTTTTCTAACCCACGAACATTCTTTGAACTTTCCAAACAAAAAAAAGCTAACTCATAAACATATATTTTCAGTTCGCGATTTTTTTGGATTCATATTTTTTTTCAAAACTAACAGAAAAGCAACTATTTTTTTGAGAGCGGACCAACAACAAAAAACCAGACGAAACTAGCGAGTGGGAGGGGCGAACGAACGGACCATAACACGTGGGCGAACGGGCGAACAAGCTTACTGGGCGCGCACCCCGTGTGCATTACTAGAATTTGGGTGCTTAAGGCGCTATAGAGGTGCTTCCATTACAGTCTAAAATTTATGTGATGTTAGTTTTGGGTGTACTATATGATAACGTCGCTGTTTTACAAACTAGTACCTATATGACAGCGTGGCCGGCCCATCACACACTAGGGAGCATGTGGTGTTTTTTGAACTAGTAAATGCGTACTATGCAATCACGTTGACATTTGGTAGAATTCATTACATATGGATATTTGTAGAATATTAATTATATGGTTAGCGTTGATATTCATATTTGGTATTATATTAATTGCACGCTAAACATGTTGGGGCAACAGTGGTTGCGGCGACATGTGTAGTGCCGAAAAATAATCGAAGATGGAGATGACATCCACGACAACGGTGGTGACTCACGGCACGGCTATGCCCCGATCTAAGATTGGGTATTGCGGCTTCATGTCATTCAATCTGTAGATTAGGGTAGATGCGCGAACAACGTTGCTGCTAGACAACAGAAGGGATTTTTTGAAGGGGGTCCCCCTTTTCCAAGTTCGTCGACCGACAATGATGAGGATGAAATGGGTCCAACAAAGGGGCCCTTAACTTGGGTTTCGGTGATGACTGGCAGTCACGTCCTCGTCCGTCACTAAAAAAATATACTTCCCTGATTATACGTGTTTGTCATGATAGGTCACGTTTTCTCTCATGCATGTATATCCAGGATAATTTATGACAGAATCAATATAGTCATACTTGTGTTGTCGTAGAAGTGTTCCATGATAATATCAAAATTATCATCACGGAAGTGTCTACTTCCATAACGATAAATGACGCATCATGGAAGTACTTTCGTCAAGGGTAACCGACACGTGGCATCCACCATAACGGGTCACCGTTAAGCTATCGGATTCTAGTTTGAATCCGATAACCCATTAACAGCCGGACCAATTGAGATTTTTCACGTGTAAAATTCTCAATGGCCAGAGGAACCACGTGTCGGCTCACCGTTGGGACAGATACCATCCACTCATTGGACGGAGGCGCCTATGGTACATTAAGATGTGGCATGGCCCAACAGAGGCCCATTCTGGTGAAAAGGCCGGCCCGTTTGACTTGGTCAAAAGGTAGCGGGGCGGCTCACGGAAATCCTATTAATGACATGTTCGCATATAGCCCATTTATAGCCCGCTAACTCACGACCCCTGCCTATCCGAATTAGGCACAATAGCGTCATCTGGGTCGTCAAATATGATTCCAGCCCGTTGTAACTTCCGTCCCATGTATGGCCCATGACGTCTTTCGGCCCATACGAGACCCTTTGTAACTCTGGGTCCATTAAAGGCCTGAGATGAAACTGGCCCATCATAAATAGTGTATTGCTTTATACCCATTAACGGCCTATTATTTGGTCGGCCGTTTTCAGCTCGTGTTAACTTTCGGCCTCTAAGGGCCCATTTATTCTTGGGCTCATTTCCACAATTCGGTTACTTACGGTCCGTTACTGGCCTGTTCCACTTGTGGGCCAAATTAATCCCGTGGTTACATTCGGCTAGTTTGTGGACCGTTAACCCGTTGGGCTATTTCCATAGCGTCATCAAATACGGCCTATTAACGGCCCGTTATAGTCGGCCCATAAACAGACGATATCCACTCTAGCCCATTTACGGTCCATTTTGCGGACCATTATTGGTCCACGAATAGTATGGCCCATGTTTGGCGAAATTATTATACGGCCCATAGAAGGCCCATTCATTAGATGACCCATAGATGGCCCATGGATCCTACGGCCCGTAGGAGGCCCATGGTCACTATAGCAAGTAGCAGGACCAGGGTTACAATAGTTTGTGTGTTGCCATGGTTATTGTGGCCTAGTTATAAAAATAGGTTATTGTGGCCATTAGAAAAACGCAGAAAAAAAACTGCAGTGACTACAAGCAAACAAGTAAACAAGACAATAAGGAAATAAATAAGAAAGCAACAAACGCCAGACTATTACAGCTATTACACATATTACATCCACTGGGCATCAAATTTCGCCACTAGTGCAAATATAGGGAACAAAGCAGCATATTACATACACCGGTCATCTAAATTGGCCACCAATGCAAATAAACACAGCAGCAAAACAAGTCCATAACTGAAACAACTTCAGAAGAGCTCAAGAAATGTTATCCCAGGTATCCACCATGCTGGCAATAAGCTTAGCAAGCTTATTAGCTTTCTTCTGTTTGGCTCTCAAATCCTCCAACGCTTGCTGTTGCACCAGAAAGTAGGGTTGGTTTAACAAGCTTCTTGGCTCGTTAAGCTCGTACTTGTTAAGCTCGTGCTCATTAAGGCTTGGCTCGTTAAGATCGTTAAGATTATCGAGCAGAAAACCTAGCTCGATTCGATTCATTTGAAGCTAACACTACAAAAAAAGACACATCCGTGACATTTTGGGCCGAACGAAATTTTTCTCTGTCATACATATGACACTTCTATGACGATAATTGTGACAAAACCCGGTATCATCATAGATGTGGTGGGCTCCTACTTCTATGACAAAAAATCATGACAGAAAATGGGCTTTTCATCCTGGGCGGGCCGGAGACGCAGTTGCATGACATTCTTTGGGTCATCCATGACGGAAAAAACCGTGGTAGAAGCGAGAGGGAGGAAAATTTCGGGGAGTTCCCGGTTACGGTGGGAGGTCGGGGGCCGAGCGATGCGCGTTTCTCTCGTACACGTACGCGCGTGTGTGCGAGGCGTTGGCTCTAACTGAACCCGAGCGAGGCGTTGGGCTCTAACTGAACCTGAGCGATTGCACTGCAGGCTACGCGTTACTGAACCCGAGCGATCGATCGATGGCTGTTAACTGAACCCGATCGAGCGATTCCTTCGCTACTGCTGCTAACTGAAGCCGATCGAT